>NC_091119.1:120296960-120596960 GCF_040183065.1 Periplaneta americana
ATCCTCTTGTATTATTTTTATTTCAGTAAACGGTTGGTTGCACTGTATAATTGCTTCATCGTCCATTATGAATTTTGATCAGATTATCATAAGCTGATTAACGTACACTGTAAGGTCCTGTGTTTAGACATGGAGAATTCAGGGAAGAAAGTAAGAATTTTAGTCCAGTAGAAATTGATTTACTGCTCTCTTTACTTAGTACAAAGAAAGATATATTAGAGTGTAAGAAAACTGATAGTGTATCTTTAAAAGACAAAGAAAAAGCTTGGCAAGAGCTAGCAGAAAGTTTCAATGAAATTAATGGAACTGTAGTACTGGTAAGAGATTAAAGGGGGAAGTATGAAAACCTCAAAAAGACCTGTAAAAGGAGATTTTCCGAAGATAAAAAAAATACACATCAGGTGCAGGTGGAGGTCCGAATCAACCGAACTTAATAATAACTTATATTAAAATAAAAGAGATTATTGGCACAATACAACTTGAGGGGCTACCATCTGTATGTGACTCAGATTGTCCTGGCAAGTCATCACTACTCGCATCTGTGGAGCATCCATCTGCAAACATTGGAAAAGCACAATTTCCTCCTCAAATCCAATCAATTCAAAATTCCAATGTAATTCCCTTTTCATCTGTGAATCTGTACAAGTCTGTAGCTTCTGAATCCCAAGCATTTGTCGCAAGTGACGATTCAAATCCCACTGATCAGGTAATTGAAGATATATACCAATAGCATCTCAGGATAATATACAAATTAATGAAGTAGAAGCCATTCCATGTAGCAGTCAATTGGCACAATTCAGTATTCGGGACCTGAGGAAACCTACTTCCACTCCACTCCTAGTAAAGAAGAAAAGACCATCACTAGACAGTTCATTGACAGGAAATAAACTTATGGCAAGAAAAACAAGTTCTGCAGTTACAAAAACAAGCAACAGAGGATCAAATTCAGTTCCAAAGGATGGAGCATGAATTTAAAGTACCGGTAACATAAATATGAAAGAAGAACATAGAGTGAAGATGAAACTCACAGAACTTCATATAAAAAAATAAGGAGTTTGATCATGAGATGAAAAGAAGAATTCTTGAACTTGATGTTAGGAATAGGGAATTGGACCTTAAAACAAACAGCTAACTGAAATCACAAGATTTTGAAGTAGTTATGGTGTTTATTTTGTTCAAGTCTATATGTTCTTTTTTATTTAAATTAAAAAATTTAATCTAACACATTAAATCACATTAGGTAACTTATATACTGATAACTTCAGTTTTGTAGTGGTTGTAATATGTTATGATGTCATTTTGATATTTTCATAATGTCATTCGGTTTATATCATTCGAATATAAACGAATATAAACAACCTCAAATGGTTAAAAAACGTTTTTTTACCACGGAAAGAGTAATGGAATTCTGTTATAATATAAACAATATTGATTGGGAATCCCTCTTTAATGTTAAAGACCCTATAGCTGCTCAAATTTTTAATACATTTTTTAATTTATTATTAGAATATTTTAATTTAACTTTCCCAATCAAGAAAGTAAAACTGAATAAAAGTAAAAAACAACCAAACAAATGGTATTCAGAAGAATTAAAACAGATGAAAACCCAACTACTAATACTACATCACATCAATAAGGTGACAGATCTGCCCATGGCTAAAAATAAATTAAATGAAATTAAGAAACAATACAGAAGCCAATTAACTCAAGCAAAACTGGATTATAATACCAAATTAATCGTAAACTCCGATAACAAGTGTAAAACTGCCTGGAATCTCATAAATAGAGAAAGATCCAGTAACACTCAAAATCATACAAAGAATCATAATATATCGCCGGAACAGTTCAATGAATTTTTCATTGACTCAGTGGACATAATCAAATCCAGAATTCAACGCTCTGAACTATCTCCAATGGATATACTAAACAGAAATGACAAAATCTCCTGTACTTTTAAATGGAAAGATGTCACCACCGAGCAGGTATGGGATACAATAAATACCTTGAAAAAATCAAATTCAAAAGACGTTTATGATATGTCAAATGATTTTTTAAAAAAAGTTAAAAATTCCATATATATTCCTCTAACACATATGATCAATATTTGTCTACAACAAGGCATATTTCCCGATCAACTAAAAATTTCGAAAGTAAACCCAATATATAAAAAAGGCAATAGAACAAGTCCAAGTAGTTACAGGCCAATCTCTATCATTCCTGCGTTATCTAAGGTATTTGAATATGTAATTTTCAATCAAATTTATGATTATTTTGAAAATTCAAATCTCTTTAGTACTAACCAATTTGGCTTTAGGAAAAGTAAATCAACAAATGATGCAATAGAGCTTTTAATAACGGAAATTTTAAGAAATTTTGAAAATAGGTCACCAGTTAATGCTACATTCTCCGATCTCACTAAAGCTTTCGATTGTGTTGATCATAATTTAATTTTATCAAAATTAGAATTTTATGGTATTCGAGGGAACACACTAAATATTTTTAGAACCTATCTTCATGGGAGAAGTCAATTAGTTGCTATAGGTGAAAATTGGTCAAGTCTCACCACTACACATTATGGGGTTCCTCAAGGGTCAATAATTGGTCCCCTATTATTTTTAATAGCAATAAATAATCTTCCAGAATTCATTAAAGCAATAACAATTATGTATGCAGATGACACTACTTTCCTATGTTCTTCCTCTGCTCTAAATCAATTACATGCTCTCAACAACGACACTCTATCACAGATGGCTTTATGGTTTGAATCTAATGGCTTCTTGCTTAATCAAGAAAAAACCATCAACTTAACTTTCAGCCTAAACTATCTAATAAATAAGGACAACAAACTCAACTACACAAAATTTCTGGGACTTTTTATAGACTCCAGTTTAACATGGGATAAGCACATCGAGTACATATGCACAAAGCTATCAAGAGTTTTATATTTGCTAAAGAAATTATCTACTTGCATTTCTCAAAATTATTTAAGATGTGCCTAATTTTCTTTCTTTCAGTCGATAATTCGATATGCCCTAATTTTCTGGGGAAATGGAACCAAAATTGGAAGCATCTTGATTTTACAAAAGAAGGCCATTAGAATTTTATGTAAATCAAATTATCTGGAACATTGTCGGCCACTTTTCAGACAATCATGGATTTTAACAATCATAAATCTGTATATATATATATGATCTAGTACTTTACACTAGACAAAATATCGACATTTACTCATTAGTGGCCAATATACATGATCATGAAATTAGAAATACTCAACAAATTAATATTCCATATTGTAGATTACACAAGAGCAATACAAACTTTTTAATTATGGGGATGAAATTATATAATAAGCTCCCAAGTCAATATTATAAATTACCAATCAATAGTTTCAAAACTAGATTTTACAATTGGTTATTAAATAATCCCTTTTATTCTGTTGCTGAGTTTTTTAACACAAATTTGTATGACTTGTATTTTAATAAATAAGTTTTAATTGCAATTTAGTTAGTTTTCTTCAATTTAAAAGTTTAAAATTATTTCATGTTTTCATTGTATTACTTAAATTTTACTGTTTCTGTTATTAGTGTTTTTGTAAATGTATTTATATGTCTTTTTTCAATGTATTCTGACGAAGCCTAAAACTCTATGTCTAATGGCCAAATAAATTGAATTGAATTGAATTGTATTAATAATACCATTATGTTGAATATTATCACATCAGGTTATCATGCTACTTAAAACAGAAGATATTTAAACTTATGTAGCTTCTTAAATAATTGAATAACAAGTTAATCAGTAGGTAGTTTAACTTAATTCCAATTTAAAAACGAAATTTATTGCATGTTATCACCTATCACATAATTTATATATGGCTTATTTATAATATAGTAATAATACATGAGAAAAAAACAGTAGGCTAGGCCTAATTATAACATGACATCAAAATGTTCATAAATCAATTGTTAGTTTCATTTCTAATTATTTTAATAGACATGAACATAATGTGACAGTATATTCCCTCCAGCTAATTTCTTATATGTTATAAAATAAACACACTGCATATTTCAAGTAATTAGTTACTTTCTTTCATTGAAATCCGACATTAATATAATTTTGATACAAATGCAGATTTATTTCAACTTGTAACATCACTGCGTAATTAAAATAAAGTGGGATTTTTACATAAATTGTGACTACACTATAATGTGTTAAAATATTTGTGTATCAGTAGTAATATTTTATACAACACAGTTACAGTTAAGTCATGTCATCGTTAGATTCTATGTTATGGTGGTTGTGTTGCATCTAAAGCTACACCACACAAGATAATATGTCAGATTTAAAAAAATAACAATTTTAGGCTTAATAATTTATGGTGTAAGTTACTGGTACAGGGTACTGCTTAATTTTCAGTGAAGTAAAGTTATAATACTTTTGAAAATATCCAAGTTTAACATGAATAATAAACAATGTTACATGTACTACAGTGAATGAAACTTACTTTATGTTAATTTCGTCCCTTTGTTTCACTGATTCACAAACAAATTTTAGTCATGAACGTACTGATGGATAAGGTGCTGGTAATGCTTAATTTCCAGTGAAGTAAAGTTATAATATACTTTTGAAAATATGCAAGTTTAACATGAATAATAAACAATGTTACATATACTGCAGTGAATGAAACTTATTTTATGTTAATTTAATCTCTTCCTTCACTGGTTCACCAACAAATCATGGAAGTACTGATGGATAAGATGGTTTCGCCTGACATTATTTTCTGCTACATTTGGGTGGTTGTTAGCTGCTTGAGGGAAGTTATGCACAGCGTTAATGTCATCCAGCTGGTCATCAGTAACAGGAGGTATATTTTCATTCTCATTGCAAGCTATATTGTGTAAAATAGCTGTTGCCACAATTACACTTTGAATTCTGTCCAATTTTAATCTGATTCCAGTAGCTAAAACAGGAAATCTTTTCTATACCCCATAGCTCCTCTCTACTCGACTTCTAGTCCTTATGATGGCCTCTTGAAAAAGTTGTTCCTCTGGCGTGTGTGTAATTGTCAGTGATGTAATGAGATAATTTTGTACAGCATATCCACTATCTCCAACTAGAATGGCTGCACCAAATTCTCCATCTTCAAATCGCCTCTTAATTCTTGAAGAATTAAAAATATGTGAGTCATCAGATGAGCCTGGCCACCTAGCCACAATGTCTCGAATCAGCAAGGAAGAATCAGACAATTTGCACATTAATTGAAAAAAATTTCTTGCAATTTCTGAAGATTTCTGCATCTCCTCCACTGGTGATTGTATTTTCACATGTGTTCAGTCAATTGCACTTATATAGTTAGGAAAATGCGAAATCGTATAAATTCCGTGCTTAACCCTTGCCGTTCCTTTAGGTGTTGTTGGCATGTTGATACAACGCTGTGACAAATGTCCTATAGCTGTAGAAACTTTTGCAAGGATTGAGAGAACAGAGACTGGAATTAGAGTACAGAGAGTGGACTGAGAGTAGAGAGAGTGAACTGAAAGTACAGAGAGTGAACTGAGAGTACAGAGAGTGGACTGAGAAGACAGAGAGGATCCTGGGAAGATAGATAGAGCACTGAGGGATATGGAGTAAGCTAAGAGAACAGAGACTGAACTGAGTGCCAAGAAGGTGGAGAGCGAGGATGGTGTGTAGACTGAGAGACCAGAGAGTGGACGGAGGGGACAGAGAGTAGACTGAGAGGAAAGGAAATGGACTGAGAGGACAGAAAGTGGACAGAGATTACAGAGAGTGAATTGAGAGTACAGAGAGTAAACTGAGGGGCAGAGAATGGAATGAAGGGACAGAGTGGACGGAGACGACAGGGAGAGGACTCAGACAACAGTATGTAGCCTGAGAGGATAGGGAATGAGCAAGAGGAGTGGGAATGAGCTAAGAGAACAGCGAGTGAACTGAGAGAAAAGAGAGTGGACACAGAGAATGAGAGAATGTTGAGTATATTGAGAGAACAGAGAAGGGGCAGAGATTACAGAGAGTGAATTGAGAGTACATTGTGTGGATTGAAAGGACGGAAAGTGATACAAAGAAAACTGAGAGGATGGAGTGGGCTGAGGAGAAAAAGAGTGAACTGAGAAGACGCAGATTGGACTGAGAGGAGAGAGAGAGAGGACTGAGGTAGTAGAACAGGGAAAGGAAACAGAGTGGACCGATATCAAAGAGAGAGTACTGAAATTACAGTGAGTGAGCACAGAGAGGACTGAGAGGAAAGAATTCTGAATCGCAGTTTCCCCAGTTCACTCTCAGTCCACTCTCTATCCTCTCAGTTCACTCTCTGTACACTCAATCCACTCTCAGTTTTTCACCCCACTCTGTCCTCTCTGTCACCTGAGTCCATATTCTGTACTCTGTCCTCTCAGACTACTCTCTGTCCTCTCGATCCACACTGTGTCTCCTCTCTGTTCTCTCAGTCCACTCTCTGTCACCTCAGTCTACTCTCTGTCCCTTCCCTATTGTCTCAGTCACTCTCTGTCCTATCAGTCCACTCTTTGCCTTCTCAGTCCACTCTCTGTCTTCACTCTGTCCTCTGAGTCCACACTCTGTGCTCTCAGTACACTCTCTGCTCTCTCAGTCAACTCTATCCTCTCTGTCCACTCTCTCTTCTCTCAATTCACTCTCTGGTCCCTCTCTATTCTTTTAGTTCACTCGCTATCCCCACAGTGCTCCATCTATTCTCCCAGTCTCCTCTCTGTCCTTTCAGTCCACTGCCTGTCCTTTCATTCCACTCTCTGTAGGCCTACTCACAGTCCACTCTCTGTATTTTAGTCCACTCTCTGTACACTCAGTTCACTCTGTCACTTTTGTGCCTTCTCTGCCCTTTGCCTTCCCTCTGTCCACTCTCTTTTGTCTCAAAGTTCAGTTCATGAAGGAAAGAGGAGACTGAGAATAAAACAATGACTGAGAAGACAGTGATGACTGAAATTTAGTGGAAGGGGTTCAATATGTAAGGTTTTTTTTAGATTTAGATTTTCCAGCAAATCCTTCATACCCACATTAATGAATTTTAATTTTAAGGGGCTCGAACTAAGGAGATAACACGCTCACTAGGTTCAAACTACAGTCCGATATTTAACGGAGGGGGTTCATTATGTATACAAGTTTAGGTTTTTCCTGCAATTCTTTATTCCTACAATAAGCAATTATACATTTTCAGGGCTCGAACTCAGGACCCGTCATTGGGTTAAAACTACAGACTGTAATGTGGCGGAAGATTTGCATTGTGTATACAAGTTTTTAGTTTTTCCTGAAATGTTTTATTCCTTTAATAAAAAATTATAAATTTTCGAGGCTCGAACTCAGAGAATAATACCGTCATTGGGTTGAAGCTACAGGCTGTAATTTGGCGGAAGATGTGCATTGTGTATACAAGTTTTAAATTTTTCCTGCAATTTTTATGTCTTTAATGAAGAATTATAATTCGAAATTTTCTCGAGCTCAAACCCAGGAAATAATGCCGTCACTGGGTCCAAACTACAGACTGTAATTTGGCGGAAGTCGAGCAGTGTGTATACAAGTTTGTAGATTTTTCCTGGAAATTTTTATGCCTCTAATAAACAATTATAGCCTACACTTTCGGTATTCGAACTCAGAAAATATTGCCGTCACTTTGTCCAAACAAGAGACTGTAATTTGGCGGAAGATGTGCATTGTCTATACAAGTTTTTAGATTTTTCTTGCAATTTTTTGTGTCTCTAATACAGAATTATAAATTTTCGGAGCTCAAACCCAGGATATAATGCCGTCATTGAATCCAGACTACAGGCTGTAATTTCGAGGAAGTGGAGCATTGCGTGTACATGTTTTTGGACTTTTCCTCTAATTTTTAATACCTATAATGATGAATTATATATTTTCGGGGCTCGAATTCGGCCGTAATTGGTTCCTATGTTGGCGGTTCCATAGATGAATCGTTCCTACCTACTACAAACATAATCTTTGTAATATGACAACAGTATTTTACACTCTTTGCGCGTCTTGTACTCTCTGCTCGACCAGCAGTAGGTTTTTTATCGAGAGGAAGATTGGCATAAGTAACAATTTTCGTTACAGTGGAGGCAGATGAGTTAAGGTTGGTAGCGCAAAAAGCGCTAGAAATATGTTGGCACTCCTTCAAATGTTACAGCATAGCGGGACAAATACTGCAGTAGAGCCAAGAGATGACTAAGAGGAAGTTGCTTTACTTATTTTCTCTCTGTAATCTAGTAGCACACTCTTTTATTATTATGTAATGTTACATAAAGTAGGAATACAATGTATATTAAATTCTTATTTTTAAAGTTAATATCATATGGCTCTACTGTTGTAAAAAATCGTTAATATGGTTATGCATCTGTAAGTAGGCCTATATGTTTATATGTAGATAATATAATAAAAGTTAATCAGATTCCTCCCCAGGCGAATCCTGTTAAGTTGATATATTTGTTGGTTGAAACTTCTGATATATTATGATATGATCACCTACTTTGTAGGACTCACAGGATACATTTTTACTTTGCAGATCTAATTTTATTTTCAGTAAAGTACTTACAATGACAACTGAATGCCTATGTCTATCTATAATTATAATAAAGCAGTGATATTTTACGTGTGACTACAAGCTTGGGAAACATTAGAGTTACGCAGAATCTTACAGAAAAAAGAATTAAATTTGTTTGGAGAGTTTCTGAGAAAATATACCAATTTAAACTTCTAAAATTATTTATTTTTTAATCCCCTAAATTTCGATTTTCGCCGATACGTATCCCGAAGCCACAAATTCCGCTAAAGTTGAATACACTGTTTCAGTGTCTTGACGCTTGAATTAGTCATTACTTTCATTCACCAGATGGCACTGGTATTACGGTTTTTCGTATTAATTTAACGCTAGATGGCAGTAATACTACATTCAAACCCAAAGACGTTTTATAGTTTAACCTAGACTCACTACGAGCGCTGTTCCTCGACCAAAAATTGAACACTTTCGCGCATCTCCATCTTGAGGGTGAGTGTCATGTGACTACAATATGTTTACATCACGACTCCGCCTAATTTAAAATAACATAGAAAGTTATTCAGTATTATTGAAAGTGTTAGGAGTAAGTGCGTATTAATTTAATCAATAGTGTGTGTGTGTATATAGTGTTTATATAGTTTAACCCATTTATAAAATATCCCGGTAGTGTTATATTGTGACTTCTATAAATTAGGTTGGTAACTGAGAGTGTTGTCTTGAGTTATAAACATCTGTGTTTGATTAGTGCTGCACCATTCATATTTTATTTGAAACTATCTCTCAGCTTGCGTAATTGACTAGAATTCTGCAGCACACAACTAATAATTTCTGTTTGTTGGCATGGAGTGTGGCTCATTGTCGAGCTTCTGAATACGGATCTAAAACATCAAAATGTAAGTAATACAATATATCCTGATAGCATTGTAACAATTATAGTAATATAGCAACAATGACAATAGATTTTTAGAGTGGGTCGTTAACGACCCAGTGGGAAAATGAGAGGTACCATTTGGTCGCTTAGTAATATTTCTGTTTATATGATTCTTTTTCGTTAGTTATAGTTTATTTTTGTTTTGATATACTAGGAAGGGACTGAAAACTCATGAAATAATATCTGAACTTGAAGCAACAGACACGAGGAGCATATCTGGAGAAATTGATGTTTATATTGCACCACCTGTACATGGAGAAAGCGATGGGGATTCTGGAGATGAGGAGTGTAGTAATCCAGACTGCTTGACGAGGACATTGTTGGAAGCAGAAGCTGAGGTAAGGTTTTCAATGAAACAAGCAATGATGAAAATGATTCCCCTGAGTCTACATTGGAGGCTACGGTATTGTTGGAAGTAGAAGCTGAGGTAGAGACTACAACTAAAACAAGAGGAGATAAAAACTATAATCCAAGATCTGTACTGAATACAAAATATATTCCGCAGTGAAAGAAGGGTCAGACCCTTCCTAATTTTCCACCAGATTATAATCCTGTCCAGTCGAGTCATCCATTATCACTTCCTAAAGACAGTCATCCAGCTGAATATTTTGACAGTTGTTTCAAATGAGTTTGGCGTGCATCCTATAGAAACAGCAGATCGGTACTCAGCCAAAGGAAAAGAAGAGGATATCCATTACACAATCCACCTCATCAAGAAATACAATAGTTTTATGGGACGTGTTGATCAGATGGATCAAAACATAGCAGCATACAGAATTGGAATAAGAGGGAAAAATGGTATGTTCCAATTCTTTTGTGGATGTTTGATGTCGCCATGAATAATGCATGTTAACAGCAAGATCAACAGGAATTTCCTCGGATAATTTATGATTCAGACGGACAACTGTAATTGCTATGATGCAGGAATATGGAACACCAGTATCTTCACCGGGGCTCAGAAAGCATCTGAATGTGGGAAATATGGTCGCAGGTCCAGCACATCGCAATGCTGGACACTTGCTGGCGGTTGGTCAGCCACGTCGCCGATGCGCTGTCTGTAAAAACAAGACTACTAAACGCTGTTCCAAACCTTCATGCCCGGCTCCGCTTCATGACAAGTGCGTCAGAGAATTTCATACATAACATGGTAATTATGTGTTTGGATAATATTGAGTCATTTATATTTTATTATACGTATTTTTATGACTAAACGTTATGTGAATATTTACTTCTGCACTGTAAAATTATAAATATTACATGTAAAATGTCAATAAAATGTTGATTCAATAACACAAAGAAATAATATTCACAATTACTGTCGTTACATGTAGTAATTTAGATATAAATAAAAAGAAAGAAAAAATATATATCAGATTTTCCCACTGGGTCGTTAACGACCCACCCTGAAAAAGGGCCTAAATGTAAAGATTCATCTGTGTTCGCTCATTTACAATTAAAAATGTATAAAAACAAAAACTATGTGTGACATTCACAACATTTGGACAAAAATAAAGTTACGGGCATAAATGGGTTAAATGAATCGTTTTCCTGTGATATACGTGAAATCACAGTGTAGGCCTAATATTGTGCTACATATGAGGCCTATACAAATAGTATTTTAATCATATTTCTTTGTTACAAGTGGAACCATCGTGTGCTCTTGTGCTGCATACAACTGTACAAATAGTGTTCTTTTATAATTTATTTTCATCGTACTCCTATATAAATTCCGTAAGTGGAATCATGGTGCATAGTTGTGCCGCATACAACTGTACGAATCGACGTAAGAAGGATTCGGAAATTTCTTTTCACAAGTAAGTTAGTTACATATATTGTATTAGGATATTGTAAAATGACTGATAACATTAGTACATATTTATTATGTTAATAGAAGAGAATGTTTTATAGGAGTAAGCGCAAACTTTCTTTTTAGGTTTCTATTGCAAAAGCCTGAGCTTCTCAGTAAATGGTTATCTGCTGTTAAACGCGATAAATTTATACCATCAATTCACCACCAGTATTGCTTTGCACAAGAAGATAGACAGCATCTCTCTCAATCAATTTTATTTATGAATCAATAGGTGAGTGCAAAATAAATCTGGCAAGTATTTTCATACTATCTAGATATGGCCTAGTTACAATATTTTGACATTCTTGCACATATTCGATTTAATAATAACAGTTTATGCATTTCCTTGTTTATTGAAATATTTCTTATTAGGCCTAAGCAAAATGCACACAGTGTGCAAGATTCAGTTAATGTCCTAACTCGATTAATTAAATATTTCAGGAACTCATCGGTACAGATTTGATGAATTGTGTAAATATGAATAGGCCTAATCACGAAGACAAGAATTTTTAATTGACAGTTTTAGCATAACACCTTAATATCTGTTGTTCACAAAGATGACGATTACTGACTGACAGTTCCAGTTTCTCCAATTATTTGCTGTTGTAGACTACTATAGGAATGCAGGTGATTACGTTTCACTGTTTATATTTGTTTTTATCCTTGTTACTCTCTTAGCTTATATTTGGTTGTTTTTTTATGGTATTGTAATAAATCTTAGTGTCTTTTGCGGTTGCGTTCTATCAGCATTACTTTTCGTCCGCTATTTTTCACGACCGCAAGATGCACACAATGTGCAAGATTAAGTTAATGTTCTCACTCGGTTATTGGAATATATTTCAGGAAGCCCATTCTACGGATATGATGAATTATGTAAATATAAATACCCCCAAGTCACAAAGACGACGATTATTGACTGACAGTTGCAGGATTAATATCTTTGATTATTTGATGTTATACCACAGTCTAATAGATATATATTAGACTGTGGTCATGTTGTAATATCGAATATCTAATCTGCAGTGTTGCCAACTGGACGGAAATTCCGTCAAAATTGACGGAATTTCAAAGTAGCGGACGGGAAAAAAATGGCTTTGACGGGTGACGGATTTTCTGGCGGGAATTACGATTTACATCGTCTTTTGACATTATTAGCTGCTGTAATTTTTAATTGTTTAATTTTTAGGAGATTTTACTTTTTATTTGAACTGCCCTGCCTGTTTCGTACTATGTTTAAGAATCCCGTTTCAGATTTCCTCGAAATCAAGTAAGATGTTGACGATTGATTATTTTAATCAGAATTGGTCGGTAAATTGTGTTAAAATGTGCTTGTATTCAGCGTGATTCACGAGGAAAGGTAAAATATTTACGATGTGAATTCTGGAGTCATTCTGAGTCAAAAAGTTCATATGTATATGGGTCCGTTTTCGAACGGAGATATGGCTCTTTGATGCCACAAAAACTTCTGAGATTCCATTGTATTAACTCCCATTTAGAGACAGATAACGGTCAAATTTAAAGTTTATATTCACGTATGCATACATATCTAATATTCTAGACATCGTGGTCGATGTTTACGCACATTTCAAAGGTACCTCCTTCTGCTTCAACACACTGTTGCGCTCGGGCATGAATCGCGCTCGTCGCTCGGCAGAGTTGCTCGTGGCTGTTCTTTGTGCGGCATTCAGCATCCAAAATACGGTCGATTAGCGCCTCTCTCGTTTCCACTTTTCAAGTCTTTCTTCCAACCCCATAAATACTCTTCGATATGGTACCCTTCTGTTCGAAAAGCGTCGTTCATATTCAGCGATAGTACGCAAGGAATTTCCATCGCACAAACCAGAAACATACACAATATCGGCCTATTCTGTAGTCGAAAATTTATAAGGCATCTTGAAAAACACAACTTAACACTTCCGATAACTGTACCTATATAACTACTGTACTGTAGGTAGCTGACTGAACTGCTGTGAACTGCTAAGTGACACTGTATTTGTGTTATGTGCAAGTTCTGTGTCATTACATCAGACAAGGGCAGGCGATTGGACATTTGTAATGTCCCTCCACCCGGTTTGTGAGATGAACTTCTTTATCTACATCGCAGATTCCAATGTTACGTCATTCATTGCGATCGGTGACCTTGTCTCACGTCTCACATCAGCAGCATATGGTAACGTCTGATTCACATTGGGGCGAATCCCATTTCAGCATGGTGATTATCATGGCATGCAAAAGCGTACTCTAAGTGATGAAGAAGGGATATGATCGGTGGAGTTGTCCAACAATCCTCTCAGCTAGGTCATATGGACCCGCTAACCAAAGGCAGATATGGTCCTCGAAACAGTTTGGGGGTTGCATGTAGGTGACATAAATGCCATAACATAAAATACCTGAATATCTATTCAATACCTAATTCCCTCTTTACCCTTTCCTATCCAGTCCTCTGACTGAACTCTTACTTTCTTCGACCCCGATGGCATTAGAGCATTCGAGGTCTAGGGGTTCATTTCACTTTCCTTCCTCCTCTTTCTACTTTTCTGTTCCTAGTGCTGACCTGCTATGGCACTTTAAAATCGTCCTCCAGTGGCTTAAGGAGGGAAAGCTGGTGATCAACAAGATCTCCCAGCTAGGTCCAATGGACCCATCGACCAACAGCAGGTGTGGTCCTCCAGACATTCTGGGGGTTGTGTGTGTGAATGAAGTAGCCACCAAAACGTTAAAATATGGTGTTCACTTAAACCGGCTACAACTTGCCATTTTCACTCCACAAGAAATGGATTCGGAACACCTCAAAATCTGTGCTTCAGTGGCTGGCCATGATAATATCTTTGAAAAATATTGGAGTGCAAGAGGTCAAATGACTTTATTGTCAAACGCCTGGCATTAGGAAACAACAACAACATTGGGGCGAGACGTTTAAAAAAAAAAAAAAAAAAAAAGCATCTAGCTCCGCCATCTTTCGAAAACGGACCTATGTTCATATGAACTTTTTCACTCAAAATGGCCTAAGATATCATATCCTAAATTTTTTACCTTTCCTTGTGAATCACCCCGTATATTGGGGGTCTTATTATTATTATGTTTTTAAATTTTGACGGATTTTCGGGCGTTATACTGACGGGAATACAATTTATGTGTTGGCAACACTGCTAATCTGTACACGTTAACCACGTCTGTACGTTTTGGTTGCAAAACAAATCAAAATGTTTTGTAATTTTTCGTGGTCTGAAGACGAAATTATTATTGAATATGTGTCACAACATAATGCTCTTTTTAATATGAGCTTGTGAATTAATAAACAAATTAAACAATAAACCCTTACATTACATATTACATTTTTATCACGCCCGAGACCCAGAGAATTTCGTTCAGTGTTGGGTAAGGGGGAAATTCTCTCTTCTGTAAGTTTCCTGTGACTAGGCCTAAGTACTTACGCGGTTTCTGAAATATAGCGGTTTTTTTTTTTTTGTAGAGATGTAATTGATCGTATATACATGGCATAATAAAAGTCCAAACGAACCAAACCTAACCTATCCCATGTTCGTACATGTAAAGTGTATAAGCGGATTACGAAGGGAACTACCTCAGCGCTAGTTTAGCCATTTTTTTTAATTATTGTTTAGAATACACCATGTAATGTAATAGAGTATAATAATAATAATAATAATAATAATAATAATAATAATAATAATAATAATAATAATAATAATAATAATAATAATAAGTTCATAACTGAGTTGCTGCCAATCTTTCAACTGGAGTTACGGGGGTCTTGACAAAATTTGTAGGTAATTTAACATTGTCATTTTCAATTAAACTCAAAACATAATCAAACTGGTCAGGTGAGAGTCTGAAATATTCCTTAAATTTTGTAGCGTTTTTATAAAGAGGTATAATCCAATAAACTGTTGCCAAGGCGAACTGTCATGGCGGACGCGCGCAAGGCTACTACGTAAATCAAATTAAGCATGTATGCATGGGAGCCAACACTACACTCCTTAGCGATAGCGATGAGAGAAAAGCTGCCATCATGTATTTGAAAAGGTAATAAGTTTTAAGTGTACTAAATCGTGGACGTAGTTTACAGACAGAACACCAGAGTCGCAATGACACTATGCTTTCAGCTCAAGATACCCGTACGGCAAAGAACTGTACAACAAACAAATTATTACCCGGGTTCGAACCCCGAATAAATACAATTCCAAAAAATATGTATGAGTATGACAGATATGCAAATTGTTGCAAAACCAGATCATATAATCCCCAATGACAGGAAAGGAAATACACTGAGAGCACATAGAGTGGACTGAGAGGACAGAGAATGGACTGAAAGAACAGAGCGTGGACTGAGAGGACATAAAGTGGACTAAGAATTCAGACAGGGGAATATGAGTACAGAGAGAGTACTGGTTTGACTGTGAGTGAACTGAGAGGAAGCAGATGGGACAGAGAGGACAGAGAGTGGACTGAGTGGACTGAGAGGACAGAGATAGGACTCCAAGCTCAGAGAGGGGACTCAGTGGGCAGAGAATGGACTCAGAGGACAGAGTGGACTGAGAGGAACCACATTGGACTAAGATGAGAGAGAGAGAGAGAGTGGACGGAGAAGAAAGAGTAGACTGACAGGACATAGAGTGGACAGAGAGGACATAGAGTAGAGTGACCATTCAGAGAGTGAACTGGTGGGATTGTGAGCGGACAGAGAAGAACCAGATATGACTGAGAGAAGAGAGAGAGTGGGCTCAGAGCACATAGAGTGGACTAAGAGCACATAGAGTGAACTGAGAGGACATAGAATGGACTAAGAGCATATTGAGTGGATTTAGAGCACAGAGAGTGGGCTGAAAGGATATAGAATGGACTAAGAGTACATGGAGTAGCCTGAGACAACATTGAGTGGACTGAGAGAACATAGAGTGAACTCAGATGACAGAAAATGGACTGAGAGCACATAGAATAGACTGAGAGAACAGAGAGTGGACTGAGAGCACATAGAGTGGACTGAGTGGACTTAGAGCACATAGAGTGGACAAAGAGGACATAGAGTGGACTAAGAATTCAGACAGTGGAATATCAGTACAGACAGTGGACTGGGAGAACAGAGAGAGGCCTGGTTGGACTGTGGGTAGACTGAGAGAACCACATAGGACAGAGATGAGAGAGAGTCGACTGAGAGGACACAGAGTGGACTGAGAGCACATACAGTTGACTGAGAGGACAGAGAGTGGACTGAGAGAACATAGAGCGAACTTAGAGCACATAGACAGGACAAAGAGTGGACTTAGAGCACATAGAGTGGACTTAGAGCACATAGAGTTGACTGAGAGGACATAGAGTGGGCTGAGTGCACATAGATTGGATTTAGAGCACATTGAGTTGACTGAGAGGACACAGAGTGGACTAAGAGGAAATAGAGTGGACTGAGAGGACATAGAGTGGACTAAGCGGACATAGAGTGGACTGAGAGGACAGAGAATCGACTAAGAGGACATAG
Source organism: Periplaneta americana (assembly GCF_040183065.1). Classification (NCBI taxonomy): domain Eukaryota; kingdom Metazoa; phylum Arthropoda; class Insecta; order Blattodea; family Blattidae; genus Periplaneta; species Periplaneta americana. The sequence goes on from NC_091119.1 coordinate 120,313,777, forward strand.
AGCGGACTAAGAGGACATGGAGTGGACTGAGAGCACACAGAGTGGACTGAGATGACAGAGAATGGACAGAGAGCACATAGAGTGGACTGGGAGAACAGAGAGTGGACTGAGAGCACATAGAGTGGACTGAGAGCACATAGAGTGCACTGAGAGGACAGAGAGTGGACTTAGAGCACAGAGAGTGGACTGAGAGAACAGACAGTGGACTGAAAGGATATAATAATAATAATAATAATAATAATAATAATAATAATAATAATAATAATAATTTATTTTAGCTGGCAGAGTTAAGGCCGTAAGGCCTTCTCTTCCACTCAACCAGCAAAAAGTGTATATACATATGCATGAACTTACAAAGAATCCAACAATTTGATTTAGATGAGAGTTACATGTATACAAAGGTTATTTACAAATTAAACAACAAAATACTATGAACTATTAATTAAACACTGAAATAAAATGTGTAGCAGAATTAAACTAAAATACATAGAATGTTAATATATTTCAAATAATATTAGGTAATAGAAAGAGATTATTACGAGACAATTAAAATACAGCACAATCAGGATGATATCTAAAGAAAAAAGTAACAATGTAGTCAGTGATAGTTTAAATCAGTATGATTGGAGTGAAATGCTGGACTGAGAGTACATAGAGTGGGCTGAGAGCAAATAGAGTGGACTGAGATGACAGAATGGACTGAGAGCACATAGAGTGGACTGAGAGAACAGAGAGTGGACTGAGATCACATAGAGTGGACTGAGAAGACATAGAGTGGACATAGAGTGGACTTAGAGCACATAGAGTGGACTTAGAGCACATAGAGTGGACTGAGAGGACATAGAGTGGACTTAGAGCACATAGAGTGCACTGAGAGGACAGAGAGTGGACTTAGAGCACAGAGGGTGGACTGAGAGAACAGACAGTGGACTGAAAGGATATAGTGGACTAAGAGGACATGGAGTGGACTGAGAGTACATAGAGTGGGCTGAGAGCACATAGAGTGGACTGATATGACAGAATGGACTGAGAGCACATAGAGTGGACTGAGAGAACAGAGAGTGGACTGAGATCACATAGAGTGGACTGAGAAGACATAGAGTGGACATAGAGTGGACTTAGAGCACATAGAGTGGACTTAGAGCACATAGAGTGGACTGAGAGGACATAGAGTGGACTTAGATTACAGAGAGTAGACTGAGAGTACAGAGAGTGGACTGAGAGGACAGAGAGTGCACTGAGAGGACATAGAGTGGACTGAGAGGACATAGAGTGGACTTAGAGGACAGAGAGTTGACTGAGAGTGGACTGAGAGCACATAGAGTGGACTAAAAAGATATAGAGTGGACTATGAGGGCATAGTGAGGACTGAGAGGACAGAGAGTGGATTGAGAGGACATAGAGTGGTCTAAGGGGACATAGAGGGGACTGAGAGGACATAGAGTGGACTGAGAAGACGGAGTGGACTAAGAGGACATAGAGTGGACTGAGAAGACAGGGAGTGGACTGAGAGGACATAGAGTGGACTGAGAGGACATAGAGTGGACTGAGAGGACAGGGAGTGGACTGAGACACATAGAGTGGACTGAGAGGACATAGAGTGGACTGAGAAGACGGAGTGGACTAAGAAAACATAGAGTGGACTGAGAAGACAGGGAGTGGACTGAGAGGACATAGAGTGGACTGAGAAGACAGGGAGTGGACTGAGAAGACAGAGAGTGGACTAAAAGGACATAGAGTGGATTGAGAAGACAGGGAGTGGACTGAGAGTACATAGAGTGGAATGAGAAGACATATAGTGGACTGAGAAGACAGGGAGTGGACTGAGAGGACATAGAGAGGACTGAGAAGACAGGGAGTGGACTGAGAGGAAATAGAGTGGACATAGAGTCCACTCTTTGTCCTGTCTGTCCACTCCCTGTTTTCTCAGTCCACTCTATGTCCTTTCTGTCCATTCTATGTCCCCTTAGACCACTCTATGTCCTCTCAATCCACTCTCTGTTCTCTCAGTCCTCTCTATGTCCTCTTAGTCCACTCTATATCCTTTCAGTCCACTCTATGTGCTCTGAGACCGGTCTCTGTCCTATCAGTCCATTCTCAGTCAACTCTCTGTCCCCTAAGTCCACTCTATGTCCTCTCAGTCCACTCTATGTCCTCTCAGTCCACTCTCTGTCCTCTCAGTCCACTCTGTGTCCTCTCAGTCCACTCTCTGTCGTCTAAGTCCACTCTATGTGCTCTAAGTCCACTCTCTGTCCTCTCAGTCCACTCTCTGTCCTCTCAGTCCATTCTCTCTCGCCTAAGTCCACTCTATGTGCTCTAAGTCCACTCTATGTCCTCTCAGTCTACTCTTTGTGCTCTCTGTCCACTCTGTGTGCTTTAAGTCCATTCCATGTCCTATCAGTCCACTCTCTGTACTCTCAGTCTACTCTCTGTAATCTAAGTCCACTCTATGTCCTCTCAGTCCACTCTATGTGCTCTAAGTCCACTCTCTGTCCTCTCAGTCCACTCTATGTGCTCTAAGTCCATTCTCTGTCCTCTCAGTCCACTCTATTTGCTCTAAGTCCACTCTATATCCTCTCAGTCCACTCTATGTGCTCTCAATCCACTCTCTGTTCTCTCAGTCCACTCTATGTACTCTCAGTGCACTCCATGTCCTCTTAGTCCACTCTATATGCTTTCAGTCCACTCTCTGCTATCTCAGTCCACTCTATGTGCTCTACGTCCACTCTCTGTCCTCTCAGTCCACTCTATGTACTCTCAGTCCACTCTATGTACTCTCAGTCCACTCTATGTACTCTCAGTCCACTCTATGTACTCTCAGTCCACTCCATGTCCTCTTAGTCCACTCTATATCCTTTCAGTCCATTCTCTGTTATCTCAGTCCACTCTCTGTCCTCTCAGTCCACTCTATGTGCTCTACGTCCACTCTCTGTCCTCTCAGTCCACTCTATGTCCTCTCACTCCACTCTCTGTACTCTCAGTCCACTCTATGTGCTCTACGTCCACTCTCTGTCCTCTCAGTCCACTCTATGTCCTCTCAGTCCACTCTCTGTACTCTCAGTCCATTCTATATGCTATGAGTCCACTCTCTGTCCTCTCAGTCCACTCTCTGTTCTCTCAGTCCACTCTATGTGCTCTCAGTCCATTCTCTGTCATCTCACTCTACTCTATGTACTCTCAGTCCACTCTATGTACACTCAGTCCACTCCATGTCCTCTTAGTCCTCTCTATATACTTTCAGTCCACTCTCTGTTCTCTCAGTCCACTCTATGTGCTCTAAGTCCACTCTCCGTCCTCTCAGTCCACTCTTTGTGCTCTAAGTCCACTCTTTGTCCTCTCAGTCCACTCTATGTGCACTAAGTCCACTCTTCGTCCTCTCAGTCCACTCTATGTGCTCTAAGTCCACTCTATATCCTCTCAGTCCACTCTATGTGCTCTCAGTCCACTCTCTGTTCTCTCAGTCTACTCTATGTCCTCTCATTCCACTCCCTGTCTTCTCAGTCCACTCTATGTCTTCTCGGTCCACTGCCTGTCTTCTCAGTCCACTCTATGTCCTCTCAGTCCACTATGTCCTCTCAGTCCACTCCCTGTCTTCTCAGTCCACTCTAAGTCCTCTCAGTCCACTCCCTGTTTTCTCAGTCCACTGAATGTCCTCTTGGTCTACTCCCTGAACTCTCAGTCCACTCTATGTCCTCTCAGTCCACTCTATGTCCTCTCAGTCCACGCCCTGTCTTCTCAGTCCGCTCTATTTCCTCTGAGTCAACTCCCTGTCTTCTCACTTCACTCCGTGTCCTCTCAGTCCACTCTATGTCCTCTCAGTCCACTCCCTGTCTTCTGAGTCCACTCTATGTCCTATCAGTCCACTCCCTGTCTTCTGAGTCCACTCTATGTCCTCTCAGTCCACTCCCTGTTCTCTCAGTCCACTCTGTGTCCTCTCAGTCCACTCCCTGTCTTCTCATTCCACTGTATGTCCTCTGAGTCCACTCCCTGTCTTCTGAATCTACTCTATGTCCTTTTACTCCACTCCCTGTCCTCTCAATCCACTCCATGTATTTTCAGTCCACGCTATGTCCTATCAGTCCACTCTATGTCCTCTCAGTTCACTCCCTGTTCTCTCAGTCCAATCTGTGTCCTCTCAGTCCACTCCCTGTCTTCTCAGTCCACTCTCTGTCCTCTCAGTCCACTCTCTGTCCTCTCAGTCCACTCTCTGTCGTCTAAGTCCGCTCTATGTGCTCTAAGTCCACTCAATGTCCTCACAGTCTACTCTCTGTCCTCTCTGTCCACTCTGTGTTTTTTAATTCCATTCCATGTCCTCTCAGTCCACTCTCTGTACTCTCAGTCTACTCTCTGTAATCTAAGTCAACTCTATGTCCTCTCAGTCCACTCTATGTGCTCTAAGTCCACTCTATGTGCTCTTTGTCCATTCTACGTCCTCTCAGTCCACTCTATGTGATCTCAGTCCACTCTCTGCTCTCTCAGTCCACTCTATGTGCTCTCAGTCCATTCTGTCATCTCAGTCCTCTCTATGTGCTCTCAGCCCACTATATGTACTCTCAGTCTACTCCATGTGCTCTTAGTGCATTCTATATCCTTTCAGTCCACTCTCTGTTCTCTCAGTCCACTCTTTGTGCTCGAAGTCCACTCTCTGTCCTCTCAGTCCACTCTATGTGCTCTAAGTCCCCTCTCTGTCCTCTCAGTCCACTCTATGTGCTCTAAGTCCACTCTATGTCCTCTCAGTCCACTCTATGTGCTCTCAGTCCACTCTCTGTTCTCTCAGTCCACTCTATGTGCTCTCTGTCCATTCTCTGTCATCTCAGTCCACTCTGTGTGCTGTCAGTCCACTCCATGTCCTCTTATTCCACTCTATGTCCTCTTAGTCCACTCTCTGTCCTCTCAGTCCACTCTGTCCGCTTAGCCCTCTCTATGTCCTCTCAGTCCACTCTATGTCCTCTTAGTCTACTCTGTGTCCTCTCAGTCCACTCTATGTGCTCTAAATCCACTCTATGTGCTCTCAGTCCACTCTATGTCCTCTCAGTCAACTCTCTGTGCTCAAAGTCCACTCTATGTGCTCTAAGTCCACTCTTTGTGCTCTCAGTCCTCTCTATGTGCTCTAAGTCCGCTCTTTGTCCTCTCAGTCCACTCTCTGTCCTCTCAGTCCACTCTCTGTCCTCTCAGTCAACTGTATGTGCTCTCAGTCCTCTCTGTGTCCTCTCAGTCGACTCTCTCTCATCTCTGTCCTATCTGGTTCTCACAGTCCACTCACAGTCCAACCAGGCCTCTCTCTGTTCTCCCAGTCCACTGTCTGTACTGATATTCCACTGTCTCAATTCTTAATCCACTCTATGTCCTCTTAGTCCACTCTATGTGCTCTTAGTCCACTCTCTGTTCTCTCAGTCTATTCTATGTGCTCTCAGTCCATTCTCTGTCATCTGAGTCACTCTATGTTCTCTCAGTCCACTCAATGTTGTCTCAGGCCACTCCATGTACTCTTAGTCCATTCTATATCCTTTCAGTCCACTCTCTGTCCTGTCAGTCCTCTCTATGTCCTCTTAGTCTACTCTATGTCCTCTCAGTCCACTCTATGTCCTCTCAGTCCACTCCATGTGCTCTAAATCCACTCTATATGCTCTCAGTCCACTCTATGTGCTCTTAGTCCACTCTATGTGCTCTGAGCCCACTCTCTCTCTCCTCTCAGTCCTATCTGGTTCATCTCTGTCCGCTCACAGTCCCACCAGTTCACTCTCTGAATTGTCACTCTACTCTATGTCCTCTCAGTCCACTCTATGTCCTGTCAGTCTACTCTTTCTTCTCCGTCCACTCTCTCTCTCTCTCTCTCATCTTAGTCCAATGTGGTTCCTCTCAGTCCATTTTCTGCCCACTGAGTCCCCTCTCTGAGCTTGGAGTCCTCTCTCTGTCCTCTCAGTCCACTCTATGTGCACTCAGTCCACTCTCTTTCCTCTCAGTCCCATCTGCTTCCTCTCAGTTCACTCACAGTCAAACCAGTACACTCTCTGTACTCATATTCCCCTGTCTGAATTCTTAGTCCACTTTATGTCCTCTCAGTCTACGCTCTGTTCTTTCAGTCCATTCTCTGTCCTCTCAGTCCACTCTATGTGCTCTCAGTGTATTTCCTTTCCTGTCATTGGGATTATATGATCTGGTTTTGCAACAATTTGCATATCTGTCATACGCATACATATTTTTTGGAATTGCATTTATTCGGGGTTCGAACCCGGGTAATAATTTGTTTGTTGTACAGTTCTTTGCCGTACGGGTATCTTGAGCTGAAAGCATAGTGACATTGCGACTCTGGTGTTCTGTATGTAAACTACGTCCACGATTTAGTACACTTAAAACTTATTACCTTTTCAAATACATGATGGCAGCTTTTCTCTCATCGCTATCGCTAAGGAGTGTAGTGTTGGCTCCCATGCATACATGCTTAATTTGATTTACGTAGTAGCCTTGCGCGCGTCCGCCATGACAGTTCGCCTTGGCAACAGTTTATTGGATTATACCTATAAGGATGTCTCATTATCAATGTGTTAAAACAGAATTCTGTAAACCAATTCCTGAATATTTCATTAGTCCGTAGCTTGTTCCTTTTATAATACGCATGCGAGATTTTGATATCGTCATCTCCCTCTTCTAGAATAAATAGCAACTTCATTATCTTGGATTTATTCATTATAATTTTTAGGTTATGTCCGTGGCCTACATTAATTTACTTGACCATACATAGTAGTAGATAAAGGAATAAACAAATGAGAATCTACAGCGATGTGCGTCAATAAAGAAACCACTTCTCGGCGATCATCGCAGCGTTTATAATCGCCGGCGAAGTGCGTCCGACGATGATCGCCATAAACAAACCGTACCTTCACACTAAAACTATTTCGACAAACATATTGCTGCTATTTTTTTTTAATATGATAGAAACATTACTTTAAAGTCTGTTATTTCTAGTTTCCCCCCTAAAAAAAAAGCAGAACTGCTGTTGCGATTGGTTATCTGCCATTAGAAGAGATAATTTTATTCGAACAAATTATCACAACATAAATTGTATTCTGAACATTTCACATTAGATTGCTTCCGGAAATCACATGAAAAAAGGAAAGTCACGCAGTTTCATTTCTCTTTAATTTTTCGGAACATCTTATGCTGATAGATTCATTGTTGAAACAAGTTCACATAGACCTAATTTCCATTGGCTTGAACTTCATCATTTGAAAGTATGGGCTATATAGTAGAATTTCTTTTTTTTTCGTGGTATATTATTATTTTTAGGTAGAAAAACATCCTATGAGGATTCTGAAAAGTACTGGAGTCTAAGAACTAGACAATGTAACTGCTATTGCGAATTGTTCACACGTCCCTGATACTATTAGTGCGGAACACAATTATATGCTGTCTCAAAAAAAAATTGAGATTAATGGGAAAAGTGAGTTATAGAAAAAGAATGAACAGATTAGGAGTTTGAAAAATGAAAATCTGGCTTGTAAATGAAAATATGACAGGTTGTTGTTTACTCAACTGTCCGAAGACAGGTCTGAACATACAAGTGATACCAAGATGGCTCCACTTATAAGGCAGCTAGGTCAGGAGATAATGGGGTAGAGTGGCCAGCTCATTTTCCCCTCCATTGTATACATCGCCGATTAGCTACATATTACGCTAGTCAGACTTCAGATGCATACAAACAATTGTTCTTCCTCTGACACATATCGTCAAGTGAGATGTACTGCCTGATGTTGGCCTACATATCAGCCAGAACCTCAATCAGAGGATGTGACAGAAATGCAACTATAATATCAAACTTAAGAAGCTTGACTAAAAAAACTGAAGGAAAAACAACCTGATTAACGAAAATTTGCATGACATTGTAAACAGCAAAATTTTTCAGATCTGACGCTTGATTTAATAAAGAGAGCTACAATATCCAATAATAATAATAATAATAATAATAATAATAATAATAATAATAATAATAATAATAATAATTTAATATAATAGCCCTAAATTATTATTATTATTATTATTATTATTATTATTATTATTATTATTATTATTATTGAGATTCCAATTTAATGCATTTTGAAGTAAGATTTAGTGCATTGATTAATAGCACTCAACATAATAAAGTCTCTTTACTTTTTTTAGGATGAATAGTAGGTCTACATTTTCTTCATTCCTGTTCGTTTTTATTGTCACTTTGTTCGTCACAATAACACTTGTATAGTATTTAATATATGAATATCAAGAGGATTGTTAGTTTTGAAAAAAATAATATAATTATAGAGCATATACTGTAGGTATTTATTTCTTCAAGTGCAGTAGGCAGGCCTTCATAAGAAACTTTATTGATGGAATGTAATCCAGTTCTATTGGTTTTATAAATCGTATTGTGTACTTATTATTTTATTATAGTAAGGATACATAATAATTTCACAATTTATCATATTTTGATTTATTATTAAGGGTCTGGATACTTATATTTGTGATATTTGTAGCTAGAAACTTAATAGCCTGCTAGCTTGAGCTGCCAAAGTAATGGCGTCGTGCGCAACGTTCTATTTGACCTGTCCCATATGGTCTGCGCAGCCACTGGTGTAGGGCCTTGATAGTCTAGTGAATGCTGATCATCAAACTTTTTATATCATCAATTATTGCATAATTTTTATGTATTGCAGTAATGTACCTACGTTAGAAGGCAAAAGACATTTACCTCTTGATACTTTTTCAATAAATTGTTAAGAACAGAATCTTTAGATTGTAACCAAAAAGTCAAATGTCATTTTGGTATATGAATAATGGTTTAGTCTGGGGGGGGGGGGGGGGGAATTGTCAAGTTTGAATCACATGGTAAAACTATTGGGTATTGAGACATATGAATGGTAAGATATCAATGCAAAGAACAAGCCCAAAAGAAAAAAAAAATATATATATATATATATATATATATATATATATTCCGGTCAATATAGGGTATCCACCAGCCACTGAACGAATATTGCACATTTTTATCACTGCCAATGTGGCGCTATAAACCTATTTTCAATACTTCTATCACAACCACAACACATATCAATTCTTATTGTAATATATGGCTGGCAATACATGCAAACGAAATTATACTAAATGTGAGAAATGTTACTATGTGTAGCATTATGTGACGGATTAGGTTAGGTGTGTATTATGTGACAGGTTAGGTTAGGTTTGATTAGGTGCGCAGTATGAGAGATGTTAGGTTAGGTTTGATTAGGTGTGTAGTATTATTACTATGTTGGCGACACTAAAATCCACTGTTACGTTAAAGAAATATGGCTGTATTCTTCATTCACTAGCAACTATTTTCGTATATAAGTAAGGTACGTATTTAGGGCAGGTTGGGTGGGTTTACAGCTCTCCCAGTGATCACATCAATTTCTAGTAATCAATACTATAAATCCAAAGCATTTTCAAGGTATTCTTATCAAGTATCTATAGTGGCTGGGGCGTAAGTAATATTCATCCTTTACAATGAGACAGAACCTTCAGGGAAATCTGGCATCACCACACTTAAGGGTTGCTTGGCAAGTGTACATTGTTTATCTGCGTTCTTACGTTGTACCTCAGCAGTAGCAAGTATTGTGCCAGTCTTTTCGTAGAATTCTAAAGGTAAAGTCAATTGACAATGCCAAAATTTGCTAATCGTGAGTACCTAAATATGCTTTTAATTTATGAAGAATCATGACCGTATTCCCATGATCAGTAGAGATTTCCTACCAGAAGAATGCCATTGTGATACAATGAATGTTTGAGACTGGATGTGTAATTCCAGCCTGTAGAGATGGAGGACAGCTGAAAGTATGGATATGTTAATACATTTTGTTTTCTTATTCACAAAATCTTAATAAAATAGGCCTACTGATGTTGAGAATTAGAGTACTTACGTTTGTTCATTATAAATTGCAAGGTTATCTTTAAGTATTCCGTTCTGCTTACTTTATTCATAAAAATAACAGCGTATGTATGAATTTTCGTCTTTAGAAAGCACACTGACTTATACGTCAGGTGTCATTGATCATCTCCTCACTGAAAGGCCTCTAAGAACTTTCGATGCAAGCAGAAGCATTCCTTTGCTTATTACTGCTACTTGAGGCTTTGCACTTCTACAGCTGTAAAGAAAGCATTATGCTGTTACAGTGTTTCCACTTCCAATCTCTCAATAGAAACTCTATTTTTTCCACAATCATTATAGATAGAGAAACAGTTATTGGAACTTATCTACTAGTTTGATATCTATTATTAGCTCAAATTAATGCAATTATACCTCTTTCACCCATAGGATGGCCCACTTAATTCTATTACCTCTGATAGCGTGTGAAATATTTCAGATATACACAAACTGACAATTACAAGTTAAATTATACTGAAGGGGACATTTGATACACATAATGTATCTTTTGTACATGAAATAATTTTCAAGATATTAGAGTCAACTTCCTTTTCTTAAATGGAAACCAACTCTGTTTTGTATTGCAAATGTTGCTTTAGCTCTGTCTAATAACAACTGGCTACTTTACTGACTGAATGTCATCGATAAGAGTAAACATAAGCAATGTCTGACCAAGGATCAAACAGAGGGAGGACAATTCTGGTTAGAATTGAATGTCAATTAAGTCACAATCACAATGTACTGTACATTTTAATACTATGGAAATGTTGCACATGGTGAAGTGAGACAGAAAAGTAGTGTACAATAAAAAGTAAAGAATTACTGGTATTTTCAAAACACAAAACCTCCGGTGTGCAGTCAGATTTCTCACAGCAGAAAGTTTACAATTTATTGATGTTCGAAGAAATGGCTATTTGCATCTCAACACCAGTGTGCACACTTCACAACTGATCGACTCACTTCTATAAGTGTTTCTGGTGTTATTGTAGCCCATACAGTGATAATACGGTTTTTCATGTTTTCTACTGTTTTTGGAATCTGCTGATACACAACAATTTTCAAATGTTCCAAGAGAAAAAACATCTAGCAGGATGAGGTCAGGCAATCATGCTGAAAATTTCTGAACAGGAGTACCTCTTCCTATCCATCGATTGGGAAAGTGTTGGTTGAGTACATTTGTTACCACTATGGCATTATGAGCAGGGCATCCATCATGCTGATACCACATAATTTGATGCACATTCAGCAGTAATCTTCCATTAGTACAGGGAAGATACGTCTCAAGAACTGCCTGTACTTTCGCCCGTTCAGTCTGTCATCAATGAAATACAGGCCAATGATGTGTTATCCTACAATACCACACAATACATGGACGCTCCACTGACGAAGCCAATGTGGGTTTTCTTTTGCCCAGTAATACATATTGTGTAAATTTACATTCCCATGATTTGTAAACGTGTCTTCATTGGTAAACAGTACCCTAATCATAAAGTCATGGCCTTGCTGTAGAACCCACTGATAGTATTCCAGACAATTTTGAAAGTCATCGCCATGAAGCTCTTGATATAGCGTGATGTGGAATGGGTGGTAATTATGCTTGGGAAGAATGCCAGCACACTTGTTCAACTAATCTGGCTTTCCATTTCGCGAGAACTGACATGGGGGTTTAATGCAACAGCTGCAATAACAGCTACTTCTGGTGCTTTATTTTTCACTCTCTTGCTTCGAACCTGATTTCGTGGATACAAGCATCTAGTCATGCGAAGTTTTATAACAATAACAGTGAAGGTAAGACGGGTTGGATGATGTCTATCAAGGAAACGTTTGGCATATAGCTTTTTGCTCGTGTGGCATTTTGGCGACGTTCTCCGTAAATTAATAACATGTCAACCATTTCTTTATTTGTGAAAACCATTTCAAATGCTTATAGAAATAATTGACAGGTTAAATTGATTTCACTTTTAAAACATTCATACCAATTAACTGTACAATACACTAGTGAAATGTAGCTTAACATACTTCCATACGTGGTGGGAATATAATGGTGTAGCAGACGGTTGACTCAAACTCGTTTTCTACTGCGCATGTCGTCACTTGGGAAGCAGCAGATTCGCACCGCAGTCCTCGAAGAACAAAACAAACTGCTGTTGTGTGTACGTGCACGGTGTTAATTCTTTATTTATATATATTATATTGAATGTTATTCTTGTATCAGTAATGCTATTAATGTGACACATTTTTAAATTGATGAGGTACTTGGAATAAATCATATCACACAGTGACATTTGAGCATTACCACGGTACATTTAGCAAAACTACGTCTATGGGCCGGTTTCACCAACCTTCAGTAAATCAGTTCAAATGAAACATTAACTACTGAACAGTAAAATATTTAACGATTCACTAAAATGCGAGCTGCTCACCAACCAAATTTTCTTAACATTTAATGAACAGTAAGTAATGGCTCATTAAGGATAAATAAATGCGATCTATGAATTTTTCATAACTATATCAGAACATCTTTATACGAAACCACAGTCCACTATATCGCATATCGTGTACAGCATTAGAAAACAGTTTTGTTGTGTCTCTTGGTAGTGGAAATGTTGAAATTTTGGCCGTGATTTACATGAGTACGTTTATGTGCGCTGTATCCGTAAACTTCAATCTGAGCACCTATTATATGCCTCGTAATGCTTATTACGTCACGCCTCTCTGGTGGAACAGTCATTAACGTGTTGGCTTGTCAAACCTAATACCCGAGTTCGATTCTCGGAGAGAACTGCTTTTTTTTATTAATGTAACTAATTTTTTATACATGTTACCAGTGGCATGTGGTGATAAATAATCCTGGTGGTGCACAAATATTTATTATGATTATCATATTATTATTACACCCTATTATTATTATCATTATCATTATTTGCACTAACTACTCCATAACTATTAACATATATTATAAAGGTATAGATTTACATAATTTTGTTAGTCAAGAAATTGCAGTTAATCAGATTCTATGTAGGTCTAGTAATAGCAAAGTAAAATGTTGAATTTCTATTGCAACACACCGTAAATAATATTGTTTTAGCTATATTGCGTTTTATAACAAAGTTCACACTTTCACAAACATTCGATACGTCTGTCGTCTCATCAGCCTTAACTGCTAAAAAGTCAACAGCATTCTTTATTTCTTTGAAATCTCATCATGGCATACATTCAAAATGGCTTGAAGGATTTCGTTCTGTATAATGTTTGATGTGCTCTTAAACACTGTTGCTCTTTTGAAATGTTCCTTAAGAGTGCGTCTAATTCAGAACTTTTAAATTGATGAGGCCAAGAAAAATACTAGCTTTTAAAGATGAGTCTCCGTCATCGTGACCTCTTAAAGCCAACTCAGAAGCTCCACAAAACCGCACGCACATATCTGTTCTTGGTAACTTCATCATTGTGAAGTTCAACAATCCAATATTATATCCAATTGTGTCTGTATGTTTGTTTGACCCAATATTGCTACTTTAACATTATTGTTGATGTGTGCAGCTGAAGAATCGTGTTTTTTAATTCTTTCATTCACGTGATTCAAATCAATCACATCTGCAGAACGATAATCAAAATTATTTAGTTACTACGTACAATCCTAAATTCAAACAGAAAAATAAATAAAATTCATAAAACGTACTTGTTTTTGTCAATAAATTATCGCCGTCGAACACTTGGCAAGCAAAACAAAATACAGCGTCTTTTATATTGTAGCCGCATATTGCTTTTTCGTAAGTCCGAATGTTCAATTTTCTTTTCTCTTCTCTATTACTATGCTTCGCCACTTGTAATTTTAATTCATGTGCAGGTGTACCCATCTTCTTTATTTTGATCTTTTCGTGTAAAGGTCTTACAGAAAATTACATATTTAAAAGATTTTGCACACTATTCATTGTAACATTTGTGATGTAACGATCTAACGACTACTGCAGACAGCTTGAGAACAGATCTGAAAGTGCTCCTAACCCCTCTTATGCACATTGTATTGCCTCCCTACCATGCTCCAAAGCCTGCCAGTGAAACAGCACTACTGCGCATGCTCCAATGGAACAGTGTGCCGCAAGTGTCGAGCGGTAAACATAATTCCCAGGCGTCAACAAGACCAGTATACGTGCAGTGTTATTTTTACATATTATTATAATAAAGAATTATGTTGCTCACATAGTCTATTGCAGCTCATTGATATAAATTTAAAAACATGTTATTTGAAGAGGTGGTGCACTGCTCCTGTGCTCCTTAAGAGAAATCGCCACTGCATGTTACCTTTCTTCATTTTGTATTTTTTTTTTGTAGTGAAACGAATTATTTCGCAACTCTGGCTCCACTAGGAGAACAATTTTCTTCCCGAAATACAACAAAGATAAATAAACAAATTAAAGAAAAATACGCATGTGGATCTAATACTTTGTCCACATGCCATTGACGTCTGTCACTTCCTGGCATTTTCGGGGCATTGAGTCCATCAGATTGCAGAAATAGTTCTGGTCCTCAGCGAGATCTTTCCAGGTAGCCAGAACTTGATCCCACAACACTGATTTGGATTTTGAGGTGGGTTGTCTTGATATTAGTCAATCCTCCTCTTTTTCATGCCTTTCCATGAACCGTCTTTGAACCTTTATGCGATGTGCGGGGGGTGGTTATCCTGCTGGAAAATTAATTTTCCTTTGGAAAGAAAACGATTATAAATTCCATGAATCCAGTTCTTTCGCTTCTATTTTAAAGCCAGTGCAAACATATCTTATCACTAGCTATAATATAATTCTAATAAATGAAAGTTAATATACCAATTAAGTTTTGTTATGTTTGAATGCACATTGTGTAGTCTATTAATTTACTAATATTTCTTAGGTATGTAATTATAAGAATCACTTTCATGTGTTAAAATAAAAACTCAATTGTATGTTACCTAGATGACTAGTTTTCAGCTTTGTCTCAGTTGTTTTTATGATATTCTAACCTATGATCAATTTCTTCTAAAATTTTGAGTACCACGATCTTCGTGACGCAGTATCTTTCGTGAATTGTGTCATTCAAATTTTCAAAATGATCATTTCTTAAACGGTTAACATTATCTCCATCTGACTCTTAATTTTCGAGCAGTTCCAGATGTAACAATTCTGCATCGAAACGTTCTGCCATTTTATATTGGAACTAATGAACCATTAAAAATTTAAAGACGGAAATTTCTATCACTAAATATGATACTTTTACTGGTTCGTTAGGCTAAAGATGGTTGGCGAGATATAAAAATGATTTATTGAACCAGTAAATAAATTAATGAATCATTAAAACCTTAGTGAAGGTTGGCGAAACCGGCCCTATTTGTCATAAACTGAATGTGTAATGTAAAATTAATTTTAGTAGGTAGCTTTATAGTTATTTTTCCCACAAATTGTACTGCTGTTTCAATAATTCAATTATTTACTGTTAAATATAATGTGTAGGTCTATTGTAGACGAACTGAAGAATTATTACATCTGAATTTTGGTGAATTTATTATTTTTTAAATTTAGATTCAGATTTTTTTTCCACGCATATTATTTTAAATTCCCAATAGGGTGACAGTATCGACCTCTTGTCCTTAAAATTGTTATGTTTTAAACATACAGAATTAATAAAACTTAGTGTATTTAATTACTAACAAGTAATATAAAATTCCATATTTGATTGTGATTTCTTGGTATTCATAATCAATTAACCTAATCCACTTCCAAAACCTTACGGAGTTGAGCTGAGCTAAGCTAGCAAGCTGAGAGAGTGTTCGCTGTGCTTCCCACGTGACGTCATCACGTAGTACGAGAACGGGCGAGACTGCGCACTGCTTCACCATTATATTCCCATCAAGCTTCCATACACACCTTCTAGAGAGCTGACCCAAAACACTTTGCCGATGTCTTATCATTCAATTGTCCAGTAGAGAACTGAAGAAATAAGGGTTGTATTGGATAATGTACAATACTGTGGGTGTGTTTGATCTTCAATTACATCAACATTAAGAACTAGACATAAGGAAGGATGCATCAGACATTATTTATGTTTACTCTTACTGGGGACATTCAGTCAGTAAGGTAGTCAGTTATTAGACAGAGCTAACACAGCATTTGCAATACGAAACTTCTCTGTGATCCATTGCTATATCATGTCTGTTACGTCATCTGGCATTCACGTGATTTCACAAGCCACGCCTTACTGCAGGATGGTACAGAACTTAGTTAACTATCCCTGCATCGTTTGTATAATTGATGTGATAAGAAAATATTTGTGAACATTTGAATAATACAGTAATTAAACCACCGTTTACAGTAGTTAAATCAGTATATTCTTAAACATTTTATATAAACCATCAGAATAAACTTAAAGCTCTCCATCTGAAAAAATAAAAACGCATGAATCTTCTAGAAATTTCGAGAAAATTACGCATTTCTACAAAGCAAAATGAACTTCGTTAGCCTACATGTTAACCAAATATAATGTAAAGAATACTTGCAAACAATATACGAGCTACTGTTATGCATAAAATAATAACTTATTTCTTTATGAAAACTAAAAACTGGCAATTCAGAATATCCTGCAGAGCCACCGGTATAGCTTAGATGGCTAAGGCGCTGCTTGCTGATCCAGTTGTGCTTGGGCGCGGATTCGATTCCTGCTTGGGTTTTTTCTGAGGTTTCCCCCAACCATGGCGAATCCTCGGCCTCATCTCGCCAAATATCATCTATTCCATTGATGCTAAATGACCTTGTAGTTGATACAGCGTCGTTAAATAACCAAGTAAAATAAAATAGATTGCTGTGCTTGAGCCCCATAAAAACGTAAACAGTATATTCTTTACAGGATTAAAGAAAGAAAACTTCGATCACAAAATAAATGTTCTCTATGTCAGAGAATAACAATATTCTTCGCTCGTTAGTAAATAAAATGGAATAAAAAAGACACTTTCATAACTCACTGAAGTAACTTTGTCCTTAAAATAAAATAATTCCTTTGTGGTATTTAAACGAAATGTGTAACGTAGTGACAGAGTCCCACGTTTAATAAAGGGAAGCAGTGTGATCCCGCCAACACTTTATTTGACGCATTGTGCTGTTGCAAATAAGCTAGAGCAATCTTTAGTGCTGAGTAAACTACGGCATGTGAAATTTCTCCCAAGTTGCCATCATCCTCTGATGCATTCATGTCATTGTCGTTCGGTCAAAGACATGTCCATGACTGTATAATCAGAGTGCATGATACTAAACTCCAACACTCTGTAGCCCAGTAAATTACCTCTTTCATCGTTATCTTTATGAGCTGAATGGGTATGGAGTCTTCATCAGCTTTAACAAGATGTTTGGTTAACTTTTGTTTATAAAGACATTTGAAATTCTGTAAAACTCCCTGATTCCACAGCAGTGCAATTTGGGAGTAGAAAAACAGCTCTAATTCCTCCTGAGATTAGTTCCATTTCTGATGCATGTGATGGAGCATTGTCAATTTTTGGGGGACAATCCATTTGTTGAGGAATATTTTTTTTGGCTCATATAATAGACAGGTAGATAGATCATGCATAAGATTTTTCAATGCTCTAAACTTAGCAGATTTACCATCAAGGGAATTTTATTTGCCCCTGATGCATTGGAGCAAGCTAATACAGTCACACTTTCTTTTTGGATTTTGAAACCAGGTGTAGTTTTGTATGATGTAGATTCTAAAGTTTTCGGTGGACATTTGATATTTAAACCAGTTTCGTCACAATTGTATATCTGCTGGGGAGATAAATATCCAGCTTTTCTTTTAAAGAATAAGTAAACTTCGAGCATTTATCAGTAAATGTCTTAGAAAGCATGGTGAACTTCTTCCGCACACACCCTGTGCTTGATTGAAAGCAGGACCGGGTTGCAAGTAGAGGGGAGGAAGAAACTAAGTGACGCTGAGGAAGAAGGTACATACTGTACTGTATGTGAGTAGCCAATAATAATTACCTCCCTACTGTCTGGATGAGAGAGAAGTTACTGTAGTTGGTTCCCAATAAAAAAAAAAAAAAAGGAAGTTGACTCTAATATCTTGAAAATTATTTCATGTACAAAAAATACATTCTATCAGATGTCCCCTTCGATGTAATTTAACTTGTAATTGTTGGTCTGTATATATCTGAAATATTTCACATGCTATCGGAGGTGAAAGAGTTAAGTGGGCCACTCTGCATATGAGCTATTCCATCTCAAATCGACCGAAATATAGAGAAAATTGACCTTACAATTTCTAAATACAATGAAACTTTTTCTGTACATAGAGAACTGTGATACAATGCTTTGTGCAAAGTTTGAGGCATCAGAACTTCATAATGTTTAAATTAAAAATATTTAAATTTATCGTATTTTCATAAAATTAGCAACTTTAAACTGTTGTAGCTCCGAAATCCTTTCACCCAATGATCAAAATCATTGTTTATTTTGATGCTGAGAAATTAAAGTTTATATTGACATATAAACAGATTTTCTTACTTTTTATGGAAATGGAGAAATTTAGATTTTTCCTCATTAAGATGCCTTTGCCTAGGAAAAAATATTTTAAAAATATATAGTTAGATTCCGCATTGAAAGTACAAATAAACACATATTTTTTACTGATGGTATGTTGATAAGAAAGTATTGAAAATATCAAATAAAGAAAATAAATAGTACGTGCATGAACTAACCAGTTGACTGTGAGACGGGAGCTAGCTGAGACAAGCAAGGCCAGGAGACAAACACGTGATGTTTCGTCTAGTAGCGCATAGCTGCGCTAGTTTTATCACAAATTTTCATAAACACAGGAGTAAAATGACGCCCAATGCATCATCTCTCGGCCAGTGTGTGTGGTACTGCACCATTCAAGTCTAGGCATGTGAAAATAATTTATTTAATACCCTCGAAACTTATTGCCATACCACTAAGCAAACAATGCCGAATTCCTCTTCTCAGTATTTTTTTACATTTTTACAAATGAACCAAACGCATAAAAGTAAGTAAAATCAGATTATCTGTCTCTCTGTACACAATAAAAATAAGGATTACTTCTTATCATAACCTACCAAATGTCAGCTTCAAAATGAGCTCTCGTTCAATGTTCTACAGTAAATGGTTCCAGAGTTCTGAGCGCTGAAAGAGGCTTGTTTTTCTAAAATAGCTAAATTTGTCGCTCAACAATACGAAAACCGTTTGAATTTCGATAGTATATTTTTGCAAATGCACTCTCCTCAGCACCTTCTATAAATAGGGAAAAAATTAGAGTATAAAAAAAATGCGAGGTTTTTTACTGATCGATTTCATATGGAATAGCCCATATACAGTATAGATTGGTAACCTCTGTATCAAAATTTAAGAGGTGATTCTATATGTTAAATATAACAAAATATATGATTATGTCTCGTGACCAGAATATTGTACGAAATGGAAATATAAAAATTGGAGATTTATCCTCCAAAGTGGTGGAAAAATTCAAATATCTTGGAGCAACAGTAACAAATATAAATGACACTCAGGAGGAAATTAAACGCAGAATAAATATGGTAAATGCGTGTTATTATTCGGTTGAGAAGCTTTTATCATCTAGTCTGCTGTCAAAAAATCTGAAAGTTAGAATTTATAAAACAGTTATATTACCAGTTGTTCTGTATGGTTGTGAAACTTGGACTCTCACTCTGAGAGAGGAACATAGGTTAAGGGTGTTTGAGAATAAGGTGCATAGGAAAATATTTTGGGCTAAGCGAGATGAAGTTACAGGAGAATGGAGAAAGTTACACAACGCAGAACTGCACACATTGTATTCTTCACCTGACATAATTAGGAACATTAAATCCAGACGTTTGAGATGGGCAGGGCATGTAGCACGTATGGGCGAATCCAGAAATGCATATAGTGTTAGTTGGGAGACCGGAGGGAAAAAGACCTTTGGGGAGGCCGAGACGTAGATGGGAGGATAATATTAAAATGGATTTGAGGGAGGTGGGATATGATGATAGAGACTGGATTAATCTTGCACAGGATAGGGACCGATGGCGGGCTTATGTGAGGGCAGCAATGAACCTTCGGGTTCCTTAAAAGCTATTTGTAAGTAAGTAAGTAAGTATTATTACACTTTTCCTTCGATGAAGCATCGTTAAGCAAGAAAAAAAATAGTCTTTGCCCAATATTTGCAGCCCTCTATTGCACGGTAATGGCCTGAGAAATGGCTGATTGCTATACAAACAAATAGGTAAAAATAATCTGAACAGTTAATGTCTTGAATTTTCGTTTTCTTTTGCAAATTAAGCTGTTTAGCCATGAATTTAAATGGAATAATAGCATCGTTCAAATAAATCTTTTAACGCAGCACACTGTCGTGTCACCGATTGAGTACAGTAGAGGGGGAGGGGAAGAGGAAGGTAAGGAGTGCAGGCCGTGCTTGCTTAGAGTTATTGCAGCAGCCATGATGTTGCCAAATGCTTCATAGAAATATAACAATTTTCTCTAAAATGGTGAATGTTAGAGAAAAAGCTTATTTAGATTTTTCAAATCTCTCTACATGATCTATTACCAGTTTCATTTTTGTGCATCCACCTTGTATATAAAACCTTAGCCTTCACATACTCATGGAAGAGATATCACTATAATTGGAATGTCAGTATCATAGAAAGATGAATCCGATATTCTATTTTAAGTCAGATTCATTATGGTACATTTTTTCTAGTTTATCATACAGTACTTCATATCCAATAGCGATATTGCCTAATTTAATGGTTGTTTTGCAGTAACTGATATTTCTGAAAGTGCTGGGTGAATAAAGTAGAGAAACGTAATGTAGAGACACACCTCTTGGCTGAGCAGCTTTACTCCAATTAATTGAAATTTAGAAATCTTGAATTTTCTTTTTCTTTTTGCAAATTAAGCTGTTTAGCCATAAATTTAAATGGAATAATAGCCACACAGATGTGGCAGAAATGGTAATTCAACACGCCACTATTAATTTACGACATTACTAAATATAAGTAGTTAAAACATCATTTACTGACCCAAATTAAGAAAGGAGATGCTGAAACTGACTCCTTTCTATATCCAAACATTTGTAGCACCTTACAACAAGTGACACAATACAAATTGCAGTTTCTGTTGAGAAAAAGAGGTGATGTGTCGGTTCTTTCAGGATATATGAATTATTTTGATACACTTTTTCTTTTAGAGTTCCCAGAGACAAAAGCCACAAGGGGTTAGGTCTGAGGATCGAGAGATCTACACATTCCTACTGGTAATTCTATCTTCGAATACTGTATTAAGTCCATGTATAGAATATTCGGAGTGCTGTTGCAGAATCCTGTAGTAGAGACAGCATGCTTTTTGTCTTCTTCCAACAGAATTCTGCATCTGACTATTGTATGAATGGACTTCATACAGTATTCAAGGACACAATTATCAGAAGGAATGTGTGGCCCCATTCTTCCCCCAACCTAACCCCTTTGTGCTTTTTACCTCTGGGGAACTCTAAAAGACAAAATGTACAAAAATATTCCACATAACCTGGAAGAACTGCAAAATAGCATTCAGAGAAATACTGTCTCCATTTCTCAATGGAAACTGCAGCAAGTGATGTGTCCCTTCATAAGCAAGTGTGACAAATATTTGAGACAAGAAGTAAACAGTTGTAGTCTCTTTTCTTAATCTGTGTGAGTAAATAATTTTTAACTGCTTATATTTAGTAACATTCCATATTCATTTTGTGAGGAGTCGAATTAATGATATTGAACTGTATATCACTGATAGCAAGCTGTTTATGTAACTGGAGACTGCAAGTGGCTAGGCCGAGAGCTGGGTTGCAGCATTACATTTTCACTACAATCTATTCATCCATTAGTATAGATTGAAATAAAAATATTCCAATTTTATATAGGTAGAGTAATGTCTTAAAACATTAAAACGGTATAAAGCACAATTCCATGTGAAAACTGTATTTATTGTAGCCATAATGGGAAAAGTTTACTTACAAGAGTTCTTCTACTCAACTTCTATTTAAAGAGCACTTGAACAACTGATTATCTAGAAAGTGAGTGTGCTTAATTAACTTGA
Organism: Periplaneta americana; assembly: GCF_040183065.1. Lineage (NCBI taxonomy): Eukaryota > Metazoa > Arthropoda > Insecta > Blattodea > Blattidae > Periplaneta > Periplaneta americana. The sequence goes on from NC_091119.1 coordinate 120,335,812, forward strand.
AACATTTTATTTTTTCTATGAAGGACTTACACAAAAGGGGGGAAAAGAAAATAACAATATTTCAATTTCTAGATAAAACTGAAGTATTGATGCAACACTGAATGACTTCAATTTCGATCAATTATGTTATTTTAATAAAAAATATAATTCACTTCCTATTAGTGTCGCACATAAGTATAGATGCCACATCTACACCAGGTGTAATGAAATTCATAAATAATTCCCAAAACATTTCATTATTATTTTTAGGAGAGGTTTACATTGTTCCCCTAAATTCATTGCTGATGAAATAAAACACATGATGTTTGAAGGTTGAATCTACCTTTGTGTTCATGTAAAATGTGAAGGAAGGATAAAGGAGTCCTACTCATCAGGGTCGTTGCAAATGGTTAAACATATCTAACAAAGGCTGATGAAACATTTGAAATGACGTATGTGCTATATTTCATCAGCAGTTAAAAAGGCTCAATCTAAACTCCTTTTGGATGAGCACCATTACCATCTTCTTTCTATATGGACATCAGTACTATCTTTGGCCGTATAGACACCATTCCATCAGGAGCTGAGCACGCCTTGGATCCTCTTCTACTGCAGTCAGCTGTTTTGGAGAAAAGGTCTTGGCTCTCATGCTTGTTAACTGGACATCATAATAAACGTAAATCTGAAAACAAAAATGAGTAAATGATGTGAGTAATGGCATCCTTGCTAGTGACTTGGGTTGAAGTTCTAGTTAGTGGAAGTGAAATTTGTTGTTGTACTGGGTAGTTCTTGATATACTTTCGTTCCCTTTCCTTTTCTACCATTTTGCAATTCATTAACATCCATAAATTGAGACAATAGGTAACAATTACACTAGACAGCAGGTGCAACAGGTACCTATTGATGTGAAATATTTATGGACTTGATCCATCTACTTAGAAATAAGTCACACAAACATAGTTTGTGCATTAAAAGTACACATTTTTGCTGATGTATTATGTATGCAGTTGCCTGACCTTAGGAATAAATAACACCAACATAGTTTGTGCATTAAAAGCATACATTTTCGCTAATGTAATATGTATACAGTTGCATTGACCTTAGGAATAAGAAACACAAATATAATTTGTGCATTAAAAGTATACATTTTCGCTAATGTATTATGTATTGCACTGACCTTGTTAGTGAATGTTGTGTAGACGAGACAAGGAACAGGCATCTGTCCAGGCTGAAGGGTGTAGTAACCTGAACAGAAGCTTACCACAGACTCTTCAAGTTGAAAGCGGACACTACATTTCTCTTGGTCCAGAATGTACGTCTGTCCATCCCATGAACATGCTACAATTTCATCACGACCATCCCCTGTCATGTCTAACTTTGTAAGAGCAAAAAGCTGATGGTCGACTTGGATTGACCTTGATAAACAAACAATATGCGTAATAAGCAGACATCGGATTCTAGGGCAAATGCCTATTTTGTTTCTTTAGGAGAAAAGTAAAAATAATTATTAATATTTGTGTTTCATGGAAATTGAAAGGTATTCAAAGAGTTTTATAGTGCCCTAAAATGCCCTAAAACGGTTATTAGAGCCTAATTTGTTAATATTCGCCTAAAAATGCCTAACTCACTGTAAAGTTTCGCATTTTACTCTTACTTTTTATAATTTATACATGCATTCACTGCGAAATTTAAGGCATTTAAAAAGTGGAAAGTTTGCTTCACACCGGCCATGAAACCATTGATGAAGGAAACAAAATGTTTTGAATCTCACGACACTCGCAATAGATTTCACCGAATTTAACATGTTTGGAGGCATAAATGCCGACAAAGAACCAACCTTAGTTTTGAAGCAGGCAACAATCACATGTGCTGCTACCGATTCAGAGATATACTATACTATAAAAATGACTGTTTTCGGTCTGAAACCGATTAGCTGTAGTGCCCTTCAGAGTGTCATAAAATCACAATTTTTGGAGAAAGAGTGTTTTTGAAATATTTATGAAAAGTCGTAAAACTGCGAATTAGTAGGGTAAACCGTTACAAAATATTTAAAAGAATGGCCCTCCTAGTGTTAACACTACCAGGAAATGCAACAATAAGTGGAACTTTGTATTTTTGTCCAATTGAATCTCAATAACAACGGTTCATTTGAATGCTCGTTAACAGTTGCTCTTTCCCTCACCTTATTTGTGTTGAGAAGTTTTGAGCGGTAGGACGTTTTCCTGTGAAGTTTAACGTGATAATGCCGAAAAATATAAGTGCAAAATCTACATTGATCCGGCAATGGCTAACAGAATATTCAGAATTCACTTATGATGGAAAAATAATATTCTGCAAGATTTGTAGCAAACAGGTTTGTAACAATAGTTGAAATATATAAATTCTATTAATTTTAATGAGTAGGCCTATAATATTTATACATTGACTGAGCTATCCTGAGGTATAATTCTTTTTAAGACCACTACACTTTAACCTTTTAAATTCCGATAGTTAAAGTATTTGCAGGTCATTAAAATTTTGATTGTTCGAACCCACTAACTTTGTGATAGAAATACGGCAATACAACAATTAGGATTTTATTTTAATTCAGTTTACTTTACATTTTTAGATTTCGCAAGAAAAGAAGTGCCACCTAAAGCAGCATGTGCAAGGAGCGGCTCATAAGGCTAAAGCTCAGCAGAAAAATCAACTGCAACAAACTTTACTAACACAGCCTACTTCATCCAATCTCAGCAGCAATTTCTATGCTGATTTAACCAGAGCGTTTGTTGCTGCTAACATTCCCTGGAATGCAATTGAAAATCCGGTTTTAAGACAGTTTTTACAAAAATACTGCAAACAAAATATCCCATCTGAGTCGACCCTAAGAAAAAATTACTTAGACAGAATATACAATGAAACTTTAGCTTCCATTCGGGAGGATATAGGTGATTCTTACATATGGGTCTCTGTGGATGAAACCTCAGATCCTATGAATGGGTATATAGCAAATATGGTAGTAGGAAAACTTAGTCCTGATGGACCTTCGATTCCACACCTCGTATGTGTTAAGGAACTTTCGAAAGTGAATAGCCAAGCCATTGCTTATTTTGTAAATAAAGGCCTACAGTCTTTATACTCAGGTAATATAGACGATTCTAAAGTTCTCTTGTTTTGTACTGATGCTGCCTCATACATGGTTGCTGCAGCTCCACTTCTTAAAACATTTTATCCTAACCTCACGCATGTAACCTGTCTAGCACATGGCCTTCACAGGGTTTCTGAAACAATCCGGAATGAATTTCCTCTTGTCAATTCGTTTATTTCTAACACAAAAAAATGTTTTTGTAAAGCCCTATCCAGGATTTCAATATTCAGAGAGAACTTTCCAGATATCCCACTCCCACCTCAGCCGGTTGTTACACGATGGGGAACCTGGATTCAGTCAGTGGTGTATTATTCTAAGTATTTTAAAGAAGTGGTCACAGTTATTGATAAATTACCTGAAACTGATAGTGCAGCGTGTGTGAAAGCAGTGAAAGATTGTCTGAATGACTCACGAGTGAAAAACGATATTGCCTACATAACATCAAACTTTTCTTTCATACCTGCAAGCATTGAACAATTAGAATGTGAAAAACAATCTCTTTGTAGCCAAATAGCAATAGTAAAGGAAGCTCAAGTGAACATACATTCTGCTTTGGGCAAAACTGGGAAAAAAGTTAAAAATAAATGGGACAACGTATTAAATAAGAATGTAGGATTTTCATTGTTGGAAAAAGTATCAAGAGTGATATCGGGGGAAAGTGTAAATGTTCCAGTAAGTATTGATGTTTCTATTGTACCTAATTTAAAATTTGCGCCTCTCACATCAGTTTCGGTTGAAAGAAGTATTTCTGCTTTCAAAATGATTCTCAGTGACAAAAGGCAAAGGTTAACTGTGGAGAATTTAGAAAAAATTCTGGTGGTGTACTGTGCAGATAATTATAATAAAGTCTGAGCATGGAACTGAATTTCAATAACTTAAAATGAGTAATCTTGATATCAATAATCATTATTTCATTAGTTTCAATATATTAAATTTGTGCAGCTCTGTTTATAAATATAATATAGTATTCTTTTTTAATGTTTAAACATACTTTTTTGTGCGTATTTTAATGTATAACTAAAAATTTCAGTGAAAGAAATAAGTATGATACCTTGATGTGCCTAAAATGCCTATTTTCATTAAAATAGAGCCTAATTTTACAAATTTTGAGCTTATTTTAGACGCCTAAAACTGCAATTTTTAGTGCCTAAAAATCCGATGTCTAGTAATAAGGCATACATTCCGAGTAGCGTATACAATTTTTTTAACAAATTCAACTGAGTGACAGAATAAACTAAACCACTGATTAGTTCCAATGATTAGGTTTGTTACAGCCATAAGGCAATAAAATACACCTTCCTGAGTTGTACTTTATTATAATAAAATCTGTGATACTCAAAATAATTTTTAAGGAAAACATTTAAGATGTAATTATCAAAATGTAACGACTTATAATTTTGCTAGTTTAACATAGTCAGTCAATGAGCTACTTGCCTCGTTAATTTCTGTTGTATGTTGGACGAAGTGATCATTAAATAGTGCTTTGTACATGGGTCACTCAATAATTAGTAGTAACATTTGAATTAACAACAAAGAAAACATTTTTGAAACAGTCATATTGTTGCAGTGCTCAGAAGTAATCCCCTCTGCTCATGAAGAACCCACCTCCACGCCTCAGGGAGACAACGAATGCCATCCACAGCATCTTGTTCTACTAATCTTCGAACAGACTGCTCTACTGCTGCTATAATTGCCTGTCTGGTTCTAAAGCGAACTTCTCTAATGGTAATTTCATTTTTGCGAAAAGGTCAAAATCACATGGGCTCATATCTGGGGAGTATGGAGGATGCTCCAGAATTTCCCAGTTCTATCTGCGAAGTAAATTAACCACAGGGGCAGCTATGTGAGAGCTAGCACCATCATGTAGCACAAGAGGATGAGAATTCAGGAGATTTGGATGTTTATGGCGCACAGCCGGTCATAAATGGTGTTCCAGAAAGTAACTGTAATATGAACCATTCACATGATTTCCCACAGGAACTGAATAAGTGACAAGGACACTGCCAAAGTCATAAGCAACAATCAATCAATCTTCTTAATGTATCCAGCTGTTTGCTGACAACATAAAGTCCACTATAGGCTTTTCAGTTCTTGTTTCTCATGAGAAATGAGGGGTATTTTGATCAGTGTTCATTATAGATGCCTGTTGCTAGTATCCAGAGTTGGGATGTAGTCGATATATACTGCAGAGCTGTGTCTTCTGCAACTGGTACTGATGATTTTAATTTACTTCTTTTGTGGTTTATGGATGGACAGTATAGAAGAACGTGTTCCAGATCTTCATCATGATTATTACACCATGGACAAGTAGGACTATCAGAAAGGTGAAATCGGTATAGGTACAATTGTGTTACAATGTGACCTGTTCTGGCTCTTGTTAAAATGTTTGAACATGTCTGGGCAAGTTTTTGTACATTTCCAGGTCATTTGGTTTCTTCTGAATGGACTGTAAAATTTTTCCTTTGTCAAAAGAGAGCCAACTGTTGATCCATAGGTTTATAAAATGAGACCTTACTGAAGCAAAGGCACTGAATAAAGATATCACTTGGTTGCAAATATGTTGCCTTTGTAATATTATCGACTTTCTCGTTTCCAGGTATGCCACAATGACTAGGTATCCATTGAAATATTTCCTTTTGGAAGTTTTTTTTAGTTAACTTAGTTGTTTCTGAATTGGAATAATTCTAGTGCGTATAGTTTTGGTACATATTTGATTATATTAAATATAGCCCCCTTGGAGTCAGTAATTATGCAAATAGATTTTTCAGAAATTTGAGTAACACACTGAAGAACAGCATCAAAAGCTAGCAATTCAGTGTCAAGACTGGAGGAGGATGAACATGGTATGAAGTAACATTTTGATATTTGATATTTTTGATCCTGATGTCCCATCATCAGGATTTAGAGATTCATCTGTATAAATTTGAAGGTGATCCTTATATGTGCTGCAGATTAGTCCCATGGCATCTAACTTAAGAATGTATGGAGGATCATTTTTGGAATGATTTCCTGGAATTTGTATGTTATGTTCTGGAATTAGCCATTTCCATGGAGAAATTTCGTTCACAACTAAGTTTTAGCAATGAGTGTGTCTGTGATATAGATTGGTATTTCTTCTTTGTTTATATTGTAGAAATTACATAGGATATTATCTGACAGTTTGAAGAACATCTGAGATCTGAGTAAGGCCTGCAATTTTAAATGTATTTTTAGATCCTCTTTTAATACATAGTGTCTGATGGGTTGAATATTACATTCAGTTTCTAGGGCAATAATTGATGTGGTTTTTGGTACTCCTAAGCAAAATCTTAAGGCTGAGTTTTGAAGAACAGAAATTTTTTGTAGATGAGTTGCTGATGCTCCTCCCCATATTTCACATCCATAGGTCAATTCTGATCGTATATAAGCATTATAAAACAGACGCATTGTCGTGGTATCTGATCCCCATTCCTTATTAGCTATGATCTTCAAGAAGCAACATTGGTTAAATGTGTTTTCCATAAAAGTTTTTCATCAAAAATTAATCCTAGCATCTTAGGAGTTGGAGTGTACTGAATTTCTTGATTATTCAAATAAATGTGAGGTTTATAGTTTTTTAGGCTATATCTTCTTGTGAAGACAGTATATTCAGTTTTTGATTGTGAGATAGATAAATTCCATTTGGATGCCTAATTACTGATATTATTTACAGCTGTTTGTATAACTCTTAATGATTCATTTGGATCATTGTTCGTAACCCATATTGTAACATCATCTGCATAGGTACTTATTTTTACCTCAGGTGGAACAACATCAGGTAAGTCATGTAACATTATATTAAATAAATTTGGGCTTAAAACTGAACCTTGAGGTATACCACCTGTGATTGTTTTGGATAAAGATAAATTATTATTTACTGAGGTTTGAATTGTCCTTCATTAAGAAAATAATGTAGAAATCTTAGCATTCTGCCTTTGATTCCAAGTTTCATAGTTGTAATAAAATGGATCTGTGAGGAGTATTATCAAAAGCGGCTTCAAAGTCTATCATTATAGCTAATGTGGTCTTCTTTTCTGTAAAATCTTTATAAATATCTTGAGCAAAATATAATAGAACTTCAGTTGTGCCACATGATGGTCTAAAGCCAAACTGATATGGGCTTAAAAGATTAAAAGTTTCAAGTCTCGGTTAATCTTCTGTGAACAATGTGTTCCAGTAATTTAGAAATGCAGGATGTTAAAGATATCAGACTGTATGATTTAGGGTCCAATTTGTCTTTACCTGGTTTGAGAATAGGAATTATAATTGCGTTTTTCCAAGTTTTAGGATAAAAGCCTGTTTTCCAAATTTTATTGAAGACATGGTGAATTTCTTGCCTAATTTTATCAGAGGAATTTAATAACATGCTGTTATGAATTTCATTTTCTCCTGCAACAGAATTGTGTAGTTCTGATATTGCCAAGTTTATTTCTTCAGTGGTAAAAGCATTGTCTTTTATATCATTAAGATGAAAAATGAGTTGAAAATTACTTGTAAGAATTGTTCTTCTTTGTTCATATATTTAGGCGATGAATTATTAGTCAGCCTTTGAGCATAGTGTGAATTTAAGAGGTGTGCCTTTTTAGCATTTTCTGTTATTATTGTTTGATTACTATCTTTAAGGTGAGTGATGTGTTCATAACTCTTGCCTTCTATGGCTTTGAATCTTTTCCATACAGTTGTAGGTGGAGTATTTGGGTTTAAAGTGTCAACAAATTGCTGCCAGCTTGTTCTTTTGGCTTCAAGACTACTTCTTCTGAGATTTGCCCTTGCTTTATTATATTTTATTTTGTCATCAACTGTCGTTTTCATCCATTGTCGCCGAGCAGGTTGCTGTTGTTTTCTCATGTAAGTTAAATCATTATTCCACCTGATGTTCATAGGTCAATATGATTGTTGTTTGATAGTGAGAATAGACTGTTTTGCTGCAGTTATGATGATATCAGTAATTTCTGAAGTTCTGAAATTAATAGTTTTTTGAGACAGTATTGTTTCATCATTAAAATTGTTAAATCTTGTAGTTTCATTATGGACTTTATTTTCCATTTTGTTTTAGGTAGCATGTTATCTGGCGAGTTACTTGTAGAGAATGAAAATGTAATATAAAAGGAAGATGATCACTTGACAGATCTTCCCCAACACTCCAGTTTTTGAAATTATCATATATGTTACATGAGCAGAAAGAGAGATCTAGAGTACTTGTAGATCCTGTACTTGCACATTGATATGTTGCTGTTTTGTTATCATTAAGTAAAATGATGTCATTATCCAGTAACCATTTGTAGATTATGTTTCCATATTGATTTGAAGGTCCATTATTCCATATGTGATGTTTACTGTTAAAGTCACCAACTATGATAAACTTGTGATCAGATAGGATCAATTGTTCTATATAATCCATTACTAGATTTAGGCCTGGAGGTATATATATATATATATATATATATATATATATATATATATATATATATATATATATATACATTGACAAGTGAAAATGAAATGTTATTTTGAAGTAATAATTTTGTCCTGATGTATTCAATTTGGCCTTTAAATTGTTGTTTAGATGCAATTACATGGAGTTGTGGATCATAGTGACAACACCTCCACCCCCTCTATCTTCACGAAACAGATTAAAAATTTTGTAGTCACCAAATTTGTAAAATTTAAAAAATCATCGATCTGAAAAGATTCTTGTGTGCATATTATAGAAGGCTTTTTGTCTTGAACTTTTTGCTTTAATAAATTCATTTTGTTTCTTAAAGACCTAGAGTTCCATTGTAAGATTTTTAGCGTGTCTGTATCTTTTTCGTTAATGTTGCCTTTTCGTTTTAGTTCTCGGTTTTTAATGTACTACCCAATGAGACATGGAATTTATTCTTTTTTAGCCTCATTTTTTATATTACAGAGAATGGATTTTGCTTCTGCATTGGACTGACACCATAATTCAATCCTTTTGGTATTATATTTGCCTCTTTGTCTCATTATTATGGTTCTTTTCAATATTAAACTTGGCTCTGATTGACGGGACAGTGTGACTTTTGGTGTTCCAAATAAGTACTTTAGTACAATTATTGGCATCTCTTAGTGCATCCCTACCTGGAGATCCGATTGAGGGACCTCTGGAGAATTTTACACTAAGGGACTCCATGTATCATAAGCAGTGAATAATATAGTGGGACTGCGTTGGTGTTAATGCAGCTTCTGTGGGCATCTCTTTATTACTTGTTAGCTTAAACAACAAATTTAAGTCCCCTCACCACATCAAGGTGAGTATTCAGGAGGGGGGAACAATGAACATGACTAAGTGGATCCTGTTCTTGCCGATACTTTTTTTGCCATGGGGAATCATTGTGCCGCCATTCATTTGATTGTCTCTTCAATTTTGATTGGTATCATCGAACCCAGGTTTCATCTAAAGTTGATATATGTTGAAGGAAATGCTCGCCTTCACGTCTATAGCGTTCTAAGTACAATTTCACTGTTTGCATTTTCTGCCACATGTTTTCCTCTTTAAGATTGTGTGGAACACACCGAGGGCAGATTTTCTTCATCTTTAACTTCTTCTTAAGTATGTGAAGAATTGTACCAGGAGCAATTCCAACTTCCATTGCTAGTTCAACACAAGTCCAACAACAGTGTTCCTCAAGCAGTGCTCTTACAGTGTTCACATGCACATCATCATTTGCCATTTGCAGTCTGCCAGCTCCACGTTTTTGATGACATCTTCCCAACTGTTGTGAAATGCATGTGCCCACCTAGCCATGGTACGATATGGTGAAGTCTCTCTACCACAAGCTTCCAGGAATGCTGTATGGCATTGTCGAGCATTCTTGTCTCTTGCAATCTGAATTTTAATTAAGCATCTTTGTTCGTATTTGCTAAACATTTTAGAGCACTACAGATAACAGTCTACAAATTAAACTCACTACAAATATCTTATAAATGAGATTATTGTCTTCAAACTTACAGATAACACATATCAGATGTTCTTCTTGCTCACTGTTATCAGCTTCCATCATTTACTGCTGACAACGCCACATACAAACATGTTGTTGTTGAATAATTTCAAGGGAAAAATTCTTCCGGGACCGGGTATCGATCCCAGGATCTCTGGTTGAATGTACCAGTGCTCTGCCAACTGAGCTACCCGGGAACTCCACCTGACACCATCTCAACTTTTCCCTTTATATCCACACAACTCGCGTGGGCTGACGAAACGCCAGAGACCCACATCGAGTGCACACAATCTCTGTGTGACTTGTAATTGTGGTTTTCTGTTAACATACACAGTGACGTATATATTATGCAAATCTAGTCTTTCAGGTGAAGCTCCCTGTAAAGCAGATTTGAATAATTTCAAGGGAAAAATTGTTCCGGGGCCGGGTATCAATCCCGGGACCTCTGGTTGAACGTACTAGCGCTCTGCCAACTGAGCTACCCGGGAACTCCACCCGACACCGTCTCAACTTTTCCCTTTATACCTGGCCCCGGAACAATTTTTCCCTTGAAATTATTCAAATCTGCTTTACAGGGAGCTTCACCTGAAAGACTAGATTTGCATAATGTTGTTGTTTCAATGCCTTGCATCTAGCAATGAAGCCATTAGCATTCATGCTCTCCAATACTTCTGGGCTACAGTGTCTTCTGCAGATAGTGCATTGTAGGTCTTCAAATGGCTCTCGTTCATCTCCTCTTGCCTGCTGCACAGGTGACGCAATGGACATTGTTGCCACTAATTATTGAATGACCCATGTATAGTTTCATTCGATGTTTATTCTTCAACACTGTGAACTCTGTCAATAGAAAGAATTTGTATAGTTGGACCATCTAGCCAGTACAAAGTATTGTGAGATACTAAACTGCAGCTTCAACAGTATTTTTCCATTATTTGATGGCATGCCTAAATGTGGTGATTTTATAGCTGTTATATTCACTTCACTACTAACAACAGTTCCTCCAATACACGCATGTTACAGATATGACGATAGTCAGTCATTTTGTAACTGCTACACTGGCACAATTTAAGATGTTTTACAAACAAGCCACTGTAAGAAAATAAATTCACTAATTCAGGTGATATATCGTGTGCATATTTTATATTGCGATCATAATATAACATAATGTAATTTACTGCAGAAAAAATATAATTATTGTAATTAATGTAATGTAGTTTTATGAAGAAAAATAACTTTTTTTTAAGCCCGAATATTTATTTAGTAGATAATATTTAGTACATTTCGTCACTGCACCTCCAAAATCTGCTATGTGCATTTAAATAAAATTGTTCAGGAGAAAGACTAAAGCATTATCACTTTTAATTCTCTTGATTTTCAAAGCTAATTTCGATATAATTTCATCACTTGTTATGTAATGATTGAAATTATACCGGAAGTAGCTTTGAAAATCTATGAAATTAAAAGTGATTATGCCTTTTTCTTTCTTCTGAAGAAATCTGTTTAAATGCATATAGCGGATTTAGTGCTTTAAGCTCAAAGTTAGCAACATTTTTAAGTGCCAATCATCTTTGATTCTTAGTACGTATCTCATCATATGTTGTTTTGAGTATAACTCGTTGAAGAGATATCAGTAACATGCAGAATATGACCAAAATGACAGATGGATAAATGAGGTCACGAATATAAAATTCCCAATTGAAGGTATTCAGAGTTATCTGGCCAGTAACACTTTTTAAAGGAAAGATTAAATCTTAACTAAACATACCTATGTAGGTTTAAGCAATACATGGCAACATAACATAGTAACATACCACACAACATTTTCGTCCTGAACCAACATGAGTGTTCCATCTAGTGTTGCTACTGCATACAATGAAGATGCAGAAGTATCTGTACTACCCATTTTAATACCACCTTGAATTTCTGTTGATACATTGGGGTTGCGCATTCTGGAGCAGGAGAGTGGATGGTATTCTACAGAAGTAGGTGCCAACATCTCACTAAATAAAAAGAAAAATGACTGTAAATATGTTACTAAATAGATCACAGTCCGTTGTTTTATTCAGGCACCATCAACTGGATCATTTCCAAATTGGGCAGTAGGCCTCTTCTCTCCTAAGGAGCAAAGAAATGCAAGTGAAGAAACTACAGGGAGACTGGGGGGCGCTTCCCCTAAGGTTAGAGCCCAATTTAGGTGTGTGTGTATTAATAGAAAATTAGGGGCTAGAAAACAGGACGCATGTTTATATGACATTTTTTTTCGATTAATACACACACACACACCTAAAATGGGCTCTAACCTTAGGGGAAATGCCACTGCCCCTGTTCAGAAGCGTGCCTGGAGACTGTGGCAAGATAGTTATTTTGCTGCTCTCCCCTTTTGTTGATTATACCCATGGGCAGCAAGATTGCCTATCAGGAGTCAAGAGTTACCAGCTGATGCTGGCTGGTATCATTGTTAATCAGTGTCATATTATACAGTTCTAAGGTTGCAAATAACTAACAAGGGAACCTCTCCAACTGGGATACCCTGGTTGTAATAAAGAATTGACAACAACCTAATTTTGGGTCCACAAATGGCGTGGTAACAGTGATTCATTGTGCTTTTTTGTCGTTTATGCGATGTTCGATTGTAATCAGTTATTCTGTTCGTGCCCTACACTGGGTTAGAAACGCCATCTTACTGCTGTTGCTTCACAGAACGAAACACGCACAGCGCAGTCATATCTTGTGTCTCATGTGTTTCCCTTGTAGCATTTTCAACTTCAACATATACCAATTTAATAATGACGTCTGTAAATCCTGTCAATGTTGTAAATATTTTGAAGCAAGAGGTTGAAAAGGTATACGGTAGGCATAATATTGTGGAAGAGGGACCTGATGATTATGTTATTTGCGAGTGAACTTTCACAACTACTACTGTTTTTTCCCTTGTCTTGTTTATTTCATGGACTCGAAAATCGAGTAGTACTCTGGAAACATGATCCCACCACAATGGGTAGAAATGTTGAGAAGAGGGCGATCTTACTTTTTTATCTTCTGTTAGCACGATAATAGAATCCACATAGAGGAGTGTAAAGAGCCTTCAGTTGAGGAACGAAATTATAACTTAAATTCGAAGTGCTATTTGGTAAAGTATATTGCAGACTTAATATTTATTAGTCTGGTTTAACTGGACCCTTCTCCTGCATCAGTTTGATTCACTATAATTAGTGTGAAAGCCTGGCTGTGCTCTGGTAGATGATCAGCACAAGATTCCAACTCGTTCAACAAATGGTTGCCAAACTTTATCACCACGAGCTCATGAAGGAAATTTTGAAGTATCTGGTGAGTACTTGTTCTTATTTTCTAACTTAACTCCTGTACATATGTGTACTATGTTATATACAGCAGTAATTTTATGCAAGCTCCGAACATTTGTTCTGCCAAGATATTTGTCAAGTACCTCTCTACAATATCTTAGATTATCATGAAGTTTGAATCGTTGTCATTTCACGGTTCTACATGCTATTACAGAAATGAAATAAATAAAGAATATTCCTTCCAAATGAAACGACAGATTATGAGGTAAACATTACCTTTAGCAGCCAAAACTCAACTCTAAGTGACAGGAGGCCGAAGTACCACTATGACAAAAAATTAAAATGGATCAGATGAGGGGATGGCTATGTGACCATAAGCCAAGGACTGTAACAAGATTAATGTGGATTAGATGAAGGGTTGCCAAGAACTGTGACAAGATTATCACTTAGCTATCCCCTCATCTAACTCACTTTAACTCTGTCACAGTCCTAGGCCTCCTGTCACTTAGCACCATTGTGTTGTGGCTGCTAAAGGTACAGTAAGTAATGTTTACAGATTATTAGGCTGTATAAAATTAACATGTAATAAAAATCCCAAACCCGAAATTAGATGTTACCACTGCCTCTGTATTATGCCTATTCTTGTTAAGGAGAAAGGACTTGGAAACAAGAATATAATGAAATTGTACTAAATGTCGGAACTTCATCAAATTTTACTGTTGGACTAACCTGTTTGTTGGGTCCATTTCTTCGTTAGAATGGCATCGGATTTTCATTAGAGTGCCACCTGGTTGAGCTACTAAGAGACATGGTGTACCATCCGGCAAATGATTCAGTGTTACAGTTCCAATTTGATTGGCACATTCCCACTTATGCAATCCAATCAGTTTCCCTGAACCTGGTTCATTTGAATCAGGTACCCAACGATATGATCGAACTACTCGATCTGTTAGTCCCATCACCAATTCTGTGCACCCATCTCCATCGATGTCTCCAAGCAGCACAACCTATAGGACAATAGGTAATTCTGTACAAGAGCGCGGTAACTCTGGAGGACGACCACTCCAAGATTTTCGATTTTTTTTTACAAACGACGATTTTATGCTCCATTATCGAAAGGTAATACAAAAAAAAAAAAAACCGTGAACACATAACTTATCACAACCTAAACTAATTTTAACTAATCCAACTAGGGTAACCTAAGCTAAAATAACATCAGGTTAGTTTAGGTTGTGATAGGTTATAACCGAATTTTTTTTTTCGAAAATGAAGCATAAAATCGTCGTTTGTGGGGGTGGGGTGAGGAGTTAGAAAATCGTGTAGTGGTCGTGCTCTAAAATTACCAAGGGTGCTACCAAACGAAGGCAAATTTTAATTGGAAAATGTTTGAAATTCCACTATTCGTACAAACGCTATTAAGGTTCAGCGGAATTTTTTTAAGAAGTATGGAACGATTCATATGTTAGCAATGCTGCAACGTATAACTGGAGGCTGTCCGAGTGTTTAGGCGAGAAGACTGAAGACGAAGTAGTGGCTTTTCGATTCCAGATAGGTGTCAACTCTCCATTTTCCTCCCCCCTTTTTTTCTTGGTCGATACGTTTAACTATAGGGTAATTCCATTTGTGACAGACACGACAAATGACTCTCTACAAAAATATAAAGATTTATTTCTACTTCAACATAACATTAGCAGACTTTTAAACTATATCAGATACAAAGTGCATGTACACAGCTACACTTTCATGTAAGGAGCAAGTATCAATCTCTATTTATTACAGATATCTAAGTACAAGTAATGTTGTGACAGACACGACAGAAAAAGGAACACAAATTAAAGGGAAGTCCAACAATGTACTATATCTTCCAATATTAGCAACTTCTTTTGTTAGTACTATAATCATAGAAAGGTAGAATATCCTTCCTTAATATGCTACAGATAGTTTTTCATTTGAAACATTTATGAAGTATATATTAAGCCCTATTCTCGTGACAGACACGACATACAAACTGTGACAGACACTACATATTCCAAATATGATTTACAAAATTACATGCATTTGCAAATTAAAGAACATCATTATCAAACTAGATATGTTGAAAATTTAGTTTAAGCCTATTATCAAATTGTGGCTCTGGTAGAATTTTTATAACCTGGTCTTTGTCAATATCAGCCTCATCACCAATAGCAGGCGAAAAGAATTTCTTGGACTTCCTCTCATGCCGAAGGAATTTTACATGAAGTGTATCATCCTTGTCATATGTCTTCACTTCCAAACATCTTCAGTTCACAGTGCTGTCAGCATATGATTTATGCAAAAATACGGCCAATTATCTTTGATTTCATAAAATATAGACATTAAAGTCTCTGGTATAGCATTCAAGAATTGTCTAGAACCACTTTGAGAAAATGGCAATTTGGTTGACATAATTATGGAATTACCCTATACTAGAAGCCAAGTAGATATATAAATCATGCCTAAGTCTACCAAAGATAGCGCCCTTGTACAGATAATTATACTCAGTAGGTGAATTAAGTACAATAATCAAAATAATTGATAAATTTCAGAACACGGATTCCTTCCTTCCTCTCTTACTTCAAAATTCCAACCTTGTGCACACAAAATAAATTATTGGCACTGAAAGGTGACTTTTCGTAAGTATGATGATGCGCATTCGACAAACGCAGACAAATCTGCTCTTTTTAGTATTTTAAGATAAAATTGTCAGTGAGGAATCAGTATACTGAAATTTTCCCAAAATAATATAATCGTATCAAATAGTTTTACCTTAGTGGGACTTACTTTAGTATTGGCAGGAATTCTTTGAACATGGACAGATTCTAGTTTTCCTTTCTTTTGATCTGCAGTATCATCTTGTTTCGCCTTGAACAGAATATGGCACCAACCATCTCCTCCAACCGCAACCAATGCATTACTTCCAATATTAAAAATATCTCCAATACCTAAGGCAGTTATCATTCCAAGGCCAGTAATTTTCTGCCACATTCGATCACTTTTGAACAAACACAGGTCTCCACTCATGTTGCCAACAACAAGTTCATTGTTGCCATCATTGTCCACATCGTCAAGAGCAAGAGCATTTGGAAATATTGTTCCATTCATATCAAATTCAAACCTTTTTACGAAACACACCGCCCGCATGTTTGTACTGTATGAAAAATGGCCAGTCACGAAATATTTACTGGTTTCCTTCCAACTGGAATTTCGGGTTTCAGTGTTTGCCACCGATGTGGGGGCCAAACGATGTATGTTGCTTTAGCTGTAACAAGACCCACTGAAACAGGACCGAAGGAATTTGAATCCATAGAATGACCCCTATGATCTCCTTCTACCCAGCAATGTCCTTCAGGTACTCGAATGAAGGCTCGTTTATATCCTATTGTTGATATCAAATCACCCTCTACACCGACAACTCTCTTGATAATTTTTTGACGAGGATCTTTCGGGGAGACCAATGAAACAACTTCTCCTCTCGAAATTTCACAAGTTCTAACTGACCACCTGTTTAGAAGCACATAGTCTGTCTCTGGCGCGTCCGGATTAAGTGCAGGCTGCATTGATATACCTTCCACTCTCGCAACATATCCTACTGTATCCAAAAATGTGATCCCAATTGGTATCCCCACTAAAAAGGACTTCAGTAATGTTGGAAATTTCATAAGAGGAATTATATGAAAATAATATTGGTTTCGTACACAATAATCACATGTAGATTACAATATTTTCTGAACTGGCCGTCTTCTTTAACCTCAAATACGCAGTCTCCATCAATGATTACAATGCTTCACTTATCAACACAATGCAATTACAGACTATTTTCTATCAGCTGTTCGTCACATGACTATGAAATTCCATAATTTCTATTTCTAAAGGTAGTACCACAGATGGCAGCGTAGTGTGTTGTAATTACAGAGCCTTCTTTAGTTACAAGCCGGGGCATGGGTAGGTTTGGCAACGCAGAGTGGAGGCGGGAGATTTTAGAGTGATATTGTGTTTGCTCATTGCTTTCGTTATACGTAACGCGTATTTTTTCAATATTACTTCATGCACAAAGGTAAGATCAAGATTCAGAGTAGTGATGTAAATTATTACGGGTTCGAAAATAGTGTTTTATTGCAATCAATTAGCTATACTTCAGAATACGGCGTAAGTAGGCTACTTACATACAAAGGCTGCCACTTAAAATAATTACAAAAAAAAACATGTTTTTATTGATAGTACGAAGGTAAATAAATAAATAAAAAAGATATTCCTTGCACCGAAAATAATAAAATCAATAATGCAATAAAGACGTAAGTTCCTACGCAGTATTCTTAAGTTCCATTCAGTTAACAAATATGTGGCTAGCAAATTGACAATGTTTTGCGACTTAATGGTGTTTCATCTGTGAAAGGTTTAGGATATATTTTAATATTATCTTCTGCGATTATCTATCGTGTTTTTCTACAAATATTTCAGATGCCTAGAAAGTGCTGTGTGCCTATGTGTCGTAGCAACTACAATTATAATTTAAAAAAAATAAAAACATACTTGTTTTTTTATTGATGGTACAAGGGAAAATAAATAAATACTTAAAGAAATGTTACTTGTACCAAAAATAAATAAAATAATGACGTACTTTCGCAATACCGGTACCCTATTCCAATCAATTAACCATTATGTGGCTAGTAAATTGACAATGTTTTGCCGCTTAATGTTGTTTCACCTCTGCCATGAAAGATGTAGGATATCATATGCATTTTAATTTCATGTGATTATGTCGTGCTTTTCTATAAATATTTCAGATGTCCAGGAAGCCAGTTTTAGTTTGAACCTGGCCAGTCACCATAACAATACTGTTATCCTAAATTATTTGTTATAAACTTTTTAAAATATAATTTTAAATAAATATAACTACAGAAAACAAGCTAAGAATGTGAATTATGCAAATAGGCCTAAAATAAAATGTAAACAGAAGAAACGATTGACATTCCTATTATAATAAAAGTATGAGGATGTAAATACAGTTAAGCCAAGTAAAACAATCTATGAAAAAATGAAAACACATCCCTTCAACATAATACGTAACAAAACGCAACATTATCTATTAAGTACATTATGTATCAATTAGCGTAAACTCTGTGGACTTTAAATCCTGTAAATACCAAGTGGGTGAATGTAGAGTATCCAACGCCCACTGAACGAATATTTCACTTTTATCACTGCCAATGTTGCGCTATAATCGTATATGCAAGGTAGGCTATAACAAAAAGCTAAACTGACCAAACCTAACCTGTCAAAGAAGGAACAAGTTATACTAAATATGTGTAAAATTGGCCTATGTCTCTATAGTGGGCGGGACATAAGTAACATTGACCACCAACGAAGTGATTATATGCATGTACAAATTATAGATAGTTCTGACGTATAGCAGGCATTCCGAATCTCCAACAAAACTGCAACATTTATGGGATCACAAAGCAACTGTTTACAATGATTTTGAAAACCAACGGCGTAACTTTATTGATATAGCAGGCGAGACCCAACAATTTGACTAGAATTCTGATACACACAAATCACAAATAAGAATATAAAAATGTGGTTATACAATATTTAATAGAATAGTCAATTACTTTGTCATCCATAACCGTAAAAATTCCCAAAGACTGCAACCATTTTATTTTCATTTATTGTCTTGTTTTTTTTTTTATCACCAACACGCATTTAGTTTATAATACATCAACAATTAACGTTTGGTACGACCGCAAACATAATTCCATCGACACACACTTATATTGTAACATTAATTTACATTGGAAATCGGCATTAGCACAAACACGTGTACTGCACGGTCAGCCTCCGGGTGACAGATAATTACAGTGTTGCCGAAGTATGGCCCCGGCTTGTAACTAAAGAAGGCTCTGTGTAATTATCATAAATAATTGTCACCTTCAGAATAGATTATTTTCTGTAAAAGCGTAATGCAGTCCTCATCTTTGCTGAACTATTTATATTAGTCATAAGATAAATGTGAACATCTCCACTATAATTCAAAACTAGAATATTAAATCCGTCATCTATCCGTGCGTTTTTTAAAGCAAGACGTAAAGCGCTGCAGCAAGACCGTTCTTTTATTACATTTGCTTCACCGTCGCTGCAGCAGCGCTGTAGCAAGCGAGCAGCAAATCAAAACTTCGCTGTACGAGTTTGCTGCACGATCCATCATGGCGGAATGTGTGTTTTGGTCTTTTGCAACGTTTATTATTGTCAAAATCGTCTAGTAATAATAATCCAATGTCATTATCACAGAAGTCGAAATTATTTAACATGTTTGGTTCTTTTAGGGTTAAATTTATTACGGCAGAAATAGAAGCCAATATTAATTGTCCACCATTTTGCAGTCATTTGACCTACTTACGGTTTTTTTCGACCCTCATTTTGCTGCAGCAAAGGCATGAAGCACTTTACTGAAGCGCTTTAAAAAACGCACGGTATTGCTGCATTTTATGACATTCATAGCTCACATCTCACCACTACTATACCAGAGCTATACCACAGTCTAATATATATGTTTTAGACTGTGGCTATACTTCACTGTTCGTTTTCATATCATCTGTGGTTTTCATCGATATAATGAAATTTAATGTTATAAGCAGTTGATTAAAGATGTCAGTAGCTGTCTTGTATTTTGGAGCAAATGCTCACAGATGTCAGGAAAAGTAAATTCAAAGCTACCACTACAAGCATTTTTACTGTACCAGGAAAATAACCGGATGTGTCCGGATTAGTGCTGCTATCTAGCGAAGATTTGCATCGGTTAGGACGCTTCCATTAACAAATGTTCCATATTCAGTTTCAACATGGCGTTCAATGGTGAAGGACCTCTCATCAAGCGACAGCGAACTGATCTTGAATCCGGCCAACACAGGGTAAGTTGCTAGCAGTTATTATTTAGGATGGTTTGGGAATAATTAGTTCAATTTGTGACTTCAGAGAATTAACGTGTCTTGTAGTATATCAGTGTAGCGTGTTGAGTCCATTGACGCCGTGTGTTCCGGCGCCATTGTGTAGGTGTAGAATTTTAAACGTGTATGTAAATGTTCTTTTATCGATGTTTGCATCATTGTGGTAGTCAATATCATATAATGGCTAAAGATAATTTCCATTTGTGAAAGAAAAGATACCTCAGTTGTATGAATGGAAATGAAGTTATTCACATTTTGGGTATAGGCTGTACATATTAATCTTGTGAATGGATTGATCTCTCAAAAATCAATTTCTTTGAAGAATACGACTTTCTTTATATTCATAGTGTGTGCTGTGATTGCCGTTAATAAAAGTTTGGGACAACCAGATGTTCATGTGAAGTTCGGTGTTCTTGTTCTGTGTCAAGGATTCGAGTTTGTAGCGTGTTTGAGTTTTTGTAAGTTGTGAACAGATTATTATTTTCTTGTCAGCAAAAAACAAGAACTATTGAATGGTCACGCGGTTGCCTGCTAAAAAAAAAAAAAAAAAAAAAATTGCGTAACGAATCTGACATTTTGGACGAAGAGTTTCTTTGTACCCTGCCTATTGCAATTTGGTGCGCGTCTGTTAACTTATAAAATACAATTGATGTAAAATTGTACACTCGCTTGTCAAGTGAACTAAATAGAACACAGTCTTATTTGTGGTGATGGAAATGAAGTTATTGTACTTACATAATACTATTGGGATCCCTAGTATTGTTGTAACATATAGGTTCTTTAATAAAAATAATTTTGCACATTATAGTGGAAATGCGATTACTTCCAATTGCTATACGGTATTCTCATTCATAACAATTTAATCTTAAAATACTAAAAAGAACTGATTTATGTGTTTGTCGCATGCTCATGTTCACGCTTACGAAAAGGCACTTTTAAGTGCCAACAATTTATTTTGTGTGCACAAGGTTGGAATTTGGGTAACCGTGTTCTGAAGTTTATCCAAGAATTGAATGGTGATATGAGAAGTCATAAATCTCCGGTCTTCGGGGAAAATCCAGCATTTCAGTCTTCATCCACAAATCATCTGAACTTGACAGCGTGTGATGTGTGAAGTTGATATATGGTGCTGGTTATTTCTTTGTGTTCGTGTAAATCACACTTTTTAAGTATTTTTATGTAAGCTTAGGTTGCCAACCCTCCCTATTTCCAGGGATCCCCCGTATTTCCCCCTAATTTTTATGTCTCCCGGCTCCCGTATTTTTCTTTCTTTCGAGCATTTTGCTCTCTTATTTTGCATAATGTAAAATTTTTTTTCTAAACATTTGATTTTGCCGTGGATGATGATTTTATTATTAATTAATTTTCTTGTTTGAGAGATGCCATAAAATATGCAGTCTTTGTAGAAAGTAATGCTTTGCCAAAAATGGGTTTTAATGCTCACCCGTTTAAAACCAAGCAATATTAATGTTATAAATTAAACAAAAAAAAAAAAAAAAAAAACAGGCGAATTTTGCTCAAAGCGTATCAAGTACTAATGCATTCTATCAACAACACAAAGGTTGCTTCTTGTGATGAACAGTACTAATTGGACAGACGTTCGAAACAGGAACAGGACATATCTAATCAAATCAGAACTGCAAACTGCAGTAGACTTCAACTATTAACTTACATGAGACAAAATCTGTCCAAAAATACTCTTAATTTAAATGTAGCTGCCAAAGTATAAAGTTTTCAATAGCCGAACTGAATGATTTGTCAATTTTCTATGTGAAATTTTGACGAATCCTTCCTTAGTTTCCCGCATTTTCTTCAAAAAAAGTTGGCAACCCTATATAGGGCATAGGCCAAAGTATAAGTTGCGAATCTCTTTATCTTCACGCTCATTCTTCTGTCCATTTACACTCACAACAATACCATTTCAGGAACGACAGGCAGACCGTTCGTAACACGTTTTAAAAGTGTTGAAATTAAGAGTAGCTTAATTGGTCGATGGTGACCACTTTACAAGGTGACAGTGGTGCACTACTGTAGTGAATTTAATACAGAGAAAATCAGAGTTTAAAATTCCGGAACAAGTGTATCATTACTACATTTTCATGGAGTATTGAAATAGATTTGAATACAGTTTTCGTATTGAATACGGTCTCTGCGATTCCTGTTTTCATGCAATTATCAATACATTTTCAAAACGATTTTAATACGGAAGCTGAAGTTTAGGAAGTAGTGACGTTGGTTAACATGTTACATGTCATCGACATGTTAGCATGTTGGTCACTCTGTAGGCCTTAGCTGTAAATATTGTTGAGTTTTCTTAATAAGGCGCATGAAAACTTAATATCTTGATTGTTAATGAAGAATGATATTAATGCCTTCCAGGAAAATACAAAATAGGCCTATTATGTGTTAAGAGTCTTTTCAACAAACGTAATTGCGCTCACTGGTAGTAAAACATCTGACACATCAAACAACGATTGATCACGCGCTTAGCGTATTGAGATCGTTTTGAACACAATACGAATTTTCATGCAAATTTGAATACGATCCGGTCGACCCGATCCCACGTTTTAGGTGTACCGACCTTGAGACTCGGATCGTTTTGAATCCCCGTTTTCATGGAATTATTTTCAATATGGTAATCGTATTCAAATCGATTTGAATACTCTATGAAAACGTAATAAATGTCGACCCACTCGCTTTTCACTTATGCCAGTTATACATTAACTCATCTTATGGGATTGTGAAACTAAAGGGGTGAGGAATAACTCTTCTTTCTCTCTTATATACCCGTTTCTTCTCTTTTTCACTTTCTATTATTTCCTGATACCTTCATTGTACTTTTATATCAATACATACAAATTTTAATTTTACCTACCATAGTGGAATTACCGGGAATCTATTTAGGAACATTTTGCTTAGCAGTCTCATCTTAACAATTAGACCACAACATAGTTGAAAATGCGAACTTAAAATTCTTTTACAAGATACAGTATACCATCGATAATGTAGCTTATTGCCACTATCGATGCAAATTAATCGATTCATGTAATACGAAATTATTTCAAATTAAATTTTACGAACTTTATCCGTGTAGGTTATTATTAGTGTTATTATGTCAAAGCTTAACATTGACAATTCAACACTACGAATGAAGACAGCTAGGTAAGATTTAAACTGAGTATTAAAATGACATACCGGTATAGCCTATTATATATATAGCCTATATATTACCTGCAAATACAATATCCATTTCACATCCTATAATATGCGTTAGAGAAAAAACAATAATTGTTTGTATACATCTAAACTCTGATTAGTGAAATATGTTGCTAGTCAGTGATGAATGCATGGAGGTGGAAAGGAACTGATCACCCTACCCCCTTATCTCCTGGCTTAGTTACCTAACGAGTGATGCCTTATTGGTGTCACTTGTCTTCGGACAGTTGACTAATAACAATAAACATATGATAATATGGAGTCTTATGTATTAATACTTGCAAAACTATATCCGTTTTTCATATAGTTTCGTCATAACCCGTCTGTATTATGCTTATACCGTTAAAAACCTATATAATACATAAAAAAGATAGATACGATACGAGTATCAGTGTTAACAATAATGTCTGCAAGATATTAATAAAAAAGTGACATTTGTGAAAAGCGGACGGTTTCTACAGAATTACTGTTTCTGTATTATGCGCACAAGCAAAAAATCGTTCTCCATAGTCTCTTAATCCGCCACCAATCTGCCTACAATCGAATCAGATCTTAGAAATTTTTCTGTTCCACTTTGAATATAACCGAACATACTGTAGTTCGAATAAGAGGTCCAATAAGGTTGTACTTCGTGATTGTCCCTTGCAGAAAGCTCTGGTTTGCCTTAAGTCACTTCAAAATTTGCTTTTATCAGTGGTTAATCCAAAAAAATTGACAATTCCACCAGAAACCCAGCATTATCCAATCTTTCGTATTTTGTGCCTTCCTCTTAGTCTCCGCATCTTGATGTGTATCATCTGATATCTTCTTAGCCATTGATCTAGCCAATTTCTTTTTTCACCTATTCTTTCTAGCACAGCTTCATTTATTATTCTGTCTGTCCATTTCACATGCTCCATATTTCTCCATGCTCGTTTCAAATGTCTTCTGCCTTCTGACCGGGCATGATTGTTTGGCAGCTTATTTATATAGAATCGGCATCTCCCTCTGTGTGTTATGTGGAAAGGACGTAATCATGGATAAGTACTACCTGGAAAATTGCTAAGGTTTGCCTGTTCATCTCAACATCACAGAAAAATAGTGGACTGCAAGACAGCTGATGGCTTCATTGCCATGATACCAGAGCACTGGCTACCAACCAACCAACATTTAAAATGCTTAAAGTTGTTTGTATTCACTTGTAATTAGAGTGAGCCACATTATGCTTTATTTTTTTTTTTAATTATGGGTCATTCCATGGTTGCGTGTGTGACATTTTAACAGCAGATTCACTTACAGAAGACACTGTAGATTAAATGTTTTAAGAGCTAACATTTTTATTTTTATATATTATATTAACCATCAATCACTTAATTCAGTTTTGAGTTGGTTAAGAAGAATACACTTGACAAAAATAAAATGTCAATCTTTGTTGCGTGTGTGACAAAATGATACAACTCCTTCTCATGCAAGTGAAAATTTTATTACAATTCTGTTCTCTTGGATTATTGAATATGATTTTAACTTGTTGGTGATATAAATAAAATGTATACTTTTGAGATGATATAATAGAAGTTCCTGAGGAACATTAACTTTCCACGTTAATTCTAATTTGAAAATGTTGCGTGTGTGACACTTGAAGACATATTAAGTTTACATATTTTTATCAGCAGCAATGTGACAGAGATATTTTTTATTTACAAGGAAAACGAAAAAATACCACTGCTATTGAAATTAATAAAAAAAACACATACAGATTTCAAAAATTTTTACAAACATTCTTGTAGGCTAAAATGCAAGCTTAGTCACCTAAAGGCAAATTGACCCCTGTTATTAAGCAAATTAGGAGGTTTCACTTTCTTCAGGATCACTGACAAGTCCCCCCAAGATTTGTCCTCATTTACTGGCAACACCAACACTTCCTTATACTCCATCACAATAGCAAAGAAGACGTCTTGTTTCCTGTTGCAGTTAAAGATAGGTAAAGGTAAAGGTATCCCCGTAACATGCCATGAAGGCACTTGGGGGGCATGGAGGTAGAGCCCCATGCTTTCCATGACCTCGGCACTAGAATGAGGTGGTGTGGTCGGCACCACGCTCTGACCGCCTTTTACCCCTGGGAAAAACCCAGTACTCAATTTTATAGGAGGCTGAGTGAACCTCGGGGCCGTTCTGAAAGTTTGGCAACGAGAAAAAATCCTGTCACCACCTGGGATCGAACCCCGGACCTTCCAGTCCGTAGCCAGCTGCTCTACCAACTGAGCTACCCGGCCGCCGTTGCAGTTAAAGATACACGTACAAAATCCCCTGGCTCAAGTTTGGTATTGTCCTTGTTGTTGCAGGAAGATCTAGACTTCTTCTTCTCCTTCTCCTCCTCCTCCTCCTCCTCCTTCTCCTTCTTCTTCTTCAAGATGTAATAATTGGACTGTTGCTAATTCTTCTTGTTGAGAGCTTACAGAAACATTCACCACACCTTCTTTAATAGGAGACATAAAGTAAACTTTATGCAGGCTTGGAATTGGCTGTACATTTTTCCAACGATTATCCAGGAATGATGATAATGAATTCATTTCTTCTGCAGATGTAAATAGTGTTGTTACACCTTTTACACTCTGTTTGGTACAGCTGTCAAAAGAAAAAGTGGCCGCTCTCCTGGAACAAAGTTCCCTTCGGGTATCTTCGCTATAATTCGGAGACAGGCGATGTTACATGTTGTTGGACCACGTTGCCTGATATTTACAGTTATAATTGAAGTATTCTCTCTGTGATTCGATAGCGTAATGGTAGCGTTCAGGCCTCTTATTCATGAGGTCCTGCGTTCGACTACAACCTCGTGCTTTTTATGTTCTTTTTTGTTATGTTTTTGAGAGAGACAAACTATACATAATGGCTCCTTTCTCTTTTACGATTATTTTAGTAATTAACATCAGGTTCATTAATATATTATGCCATGACTTTATCATTGATATTTTGGCTGCAAATGGAAAGAAAAAGGATTTTATTCTCAATAAAAATATCTTTCGTGGCATAAACAAAACAAATTTACTGGCGTCGGCCTTAAAACATTCAAGCAATTAAGCGTTCAAAAAACAAAACAAAAAGCCACAATTCAATATTTAGTCAATCTTCCTCTTATCTCGATCATCTTGCAGTCGAGTGGGCATGGAATCGACTAGTCTTTGCAAATAGCGACTGTTCTTAGACACTATATTCCAGGCATTCTGAACATACCCACATACATAAGTGTTCTGTCCATGGGCAGGTCTTTCATTGCAAACCCAGCAATCTCCAATCTTTCCTATTTTCTGCCTTCCTCTTAGTCTCCGCATATGATCCACATATCCTAATGTCTTCTATTATTCTTTTCAACCAGAGACCCAACCAATTCCTTTTTCTCTTTCTAATCAGTTTCAGCATCATTCTTTCTTCACTCACTTTTTCAAACACAATTTTATTTCTTATTCTGTCTGTCCACTTCACACGCACCGTTCTTCACCACATCCACATTTCAAATGCTTCAATTAGTTTCTCTTCATTTCGTCGTAATGTCCACGTTCCTTCCCCATACAATACCACACTCCACACAAAGCACTTCACTAGTCTCTTCCTTAGTTCTTTTTCCAGAGGTCCGCAGAATATCCTTCTTCTTCTATTAAAAGCTTCCTTTGTTCATGTTTGCAGTTTTTCTTGGGAAGGATAGGCCTAAATGCGGTAACATCCCGTTGCTTTCCGCACACCACTATCTCTTTCGCATCTTATTAAATTCCAGGGGACCCAAGCATGGAGATGAGGAGAGTGGATTTGACTAATTGGACCCTCCGGACTTCACCGAAAGTCACGGCAAGGGTTAAATATTAATTCTATCAGGATGTTTGACCCGATCAGAGACCGGGAAATCTCAATTAGCCTTTGCCCCCCGCATCCTGTACTAGCTTCTACGAATCATCAGAAAATCTTAGAGTGTGATTGGGCCAATTTTTCCGAAAATGTTTGCACACTTTTGCCCTCATAGCTCAGCAGACGAACGTCGAAATTTAGATGTCAACGGCTCAGGTTCAATTCCTCGTTACTCCTTTTCATTTTATTGTGGTTCAAGATAGTATAATGTAATAATACAAAAAGAAAAACTAATACCAGTATTATGCAACTGGATTTTTCCAAACCTAATATTAAATTTATGTTATTTATATCGCTAAAGAACGATTACAGTATAAATAACTTGAATATTATTTATACAGTATCACTAAAGAACGATAACAGGATATAAATGATAAATATCGGTTTGTTTAATTTATATAAGATATTATATAATACTTCATTATCTAAATAAAATAACCTATTTTACAAAGAAAAATGGTTATTTGTGTTATAATAATTACTTACATAAAATACAGATTATTTATATTGCGAAAGAACAATAACAATATAAATAACTTGAATATTATTTTATAATGCTAATGAGGGAAAACAGAATATAAATGATAACTTGAATATTATCTATATCGCTAAAGAACGATAACAATATAAAAAACGTGAATATTATTCATATCGGAATTTCACAGATTTATTACAGATATATTTAAGAAATTGTAGAAGAATAGTAATTAGTAACAGTGTCCTATTTATTCTTCTCGGAGCCAAATTTGTAACTTTTAAAAGTGTGGTTACTATGTTGAAGTGTATGTGTTGTAACAGATGCTTGATTTTTTATGTATGTGAGTCAGTTATGTGATGCTTGATGTCGTCGCAATGTCGTAATTATAGTTTGTGTTTGTGTGACTATTGTGTATTAATTTATGATGTATGGTACGGAAGGCTGCGTATTTGTGTTATAGAAGTGTTACTTATGTGTGTTGTTAATTTTTTGTATGTTTCAAATTGATACCTGATATTTATTTTGCAATCGCAATGCCTAATTTACGGTTTGTTTGTTTTGTTTACATTTCGTAAGCTAATTTAATTTTCTTTTCTATTTCTGATTATGCTTATCTTTTTTTGTGTATGAAACTATAGCCCTAACATACATATGTAAAATAGGGCTAACCACCATTGGAGATACAATAATAATAATTATTCATATCGTTATAAAACGATAACAGAATACAAATGATGACTTGAATTTTATTCATATCTCTAAAGAACGGTAACAAAATATAAATAACGTGATATCCGTAAAGAATGATAACTGAATATAAATGATAATTTGAATAGCATTTACATCGCTAAAGAACGATTAAAAAATAAAATGAAAACTTGAAGAAGGCCCGAACCCACAACCTTTGAATCATTAAACAAGCACTCTACCGCTGGCCTACGAGGTGCAGACATGGAACACTTTCATAGTTCGGGAACTGCTTGTACAAGCACATGCATCGTGTAAAATCGCCGCGATCCGAAGTGGACTTTGAAAATATTCGCTGTTCACGAGTGCGGCCACTTTTTTTTTTGACAGCTGTACATTCCTTCACAAACTCTTCATAGGCTTCAGCAATGGTCATCATCATAGTACGTTTCTGTACCACTTCTTTTTTGCCGGTTTGAACACTCTTTATGGTGACATTGTCTTTTTTACCTAGCTCAGTCCTGCTTATGTCATCACGGAGTTAAAACTGCACCATGTTATCTTTTGTTTCATCATTCAATCTTACGGTACCGGTATCTTCTTTTTCTAATTTTTGTAGCAGATTCAGTCTTTTTGCAAATTCCGGCAATTCCTCAAATATAAATTTCGATACCACTGCTTTCCTTTTCCTTAGGCTGTTTGGTAAACCTCTGTTCACTTTAGAAACTGCTTTCCCTAATGATCTGTTGCTCCTATATGAACCCCTTGTTGGAGATGCATTACTTATCTCAAGTACTTACTTTAGGTTTTCTCTATGCCGTCTCTGTCTTATTCTATCTTGCTTGCGCTTTAGCTTTAACTTTATTTTATCAGTTTGAAGAGCTTGTTTTTGTCTTTCCCTGTTTTTTCATGTTTTGTGTTGCGGGTGTGACATTTGATAATATGAGGCTAATGTCACACACGCAACGCAATTTTGAGTGCAAAATAGTCATGCTACAAAAAAAGTTGTTATATGTCAAAATTTAGATCTTGTGGATAACCTCACTTTCTGAAAGTTTCACTTTGCTAAGTTAATTACTTTCTTATGGGCATAAATAAAATCATGTTTTGTGTTGCGGGTGTGACATATGATCTTAATATTTTGATTAAGTCCCATGTACTTGAAAAACTCATCTGATTTGTTTCAAAGTTTCACAGTAGATTGTGGAACATCTACACAGCAAGGTTCTCACGCAACAACAAATCAGAAGACAAGCAAAGATGATCAAAGCAGGAAACATATGAGGTGTATTTCTCCTTTTGTCAGCAGTACTATTAATACTAAAGTCAAATATGCATAGACATTAAATAATTTAATATTTTCATGAAATTAACTGTTTATCTGGTATAACGGTTCATCTACTCTAGAAATATGAATATTACAATTACTTTGAAATATTTTAATTTTTTTGCATTCAGGGTCCTTTGACA
This sequence comes from Periplaneta americana, assembly GCF_040183065.1. Classification (NCBI taxonomy): domain Eukaryota; kingdom Metazoa; phylum Arthropoda; class Insecta; order Blattodea; family Blattidae; genus Periplaneta; species Periplaneta americana. The sequence goes on from NC_091119.1 coordinate 120,365,889, forward strand.
TGGAATGACCCTTATGCTTTATCTTTTCGTAAATCATACTTTATCTTCATTTGTGTTTAACATGCATAATGTAACGCAAATATTATAAATAGCTTGTTTATCTATTTATTAATGTTAGGAATGTTATGAATAAAAGTTTCTCTCATACCTATAAACTTAAGTCGATAATTAGCAAGGGACCACCTATCTTTTACAAGGTATGTGACTTGGTTGTTGGGTGAGGCCGAGGAATTAAGATCATTGAAATCTTATCTTATATTCCTCGGCCTCATGTCGCTTAGATATCCCCTCAACTAACCCATTAACCTTGTCACATACCTTGTAAAAGACCTGGGAGTCCCTTGCTAATTACCCTTAAATGCTGTATTGGAATCATTTTAGCACGTATACAAGTAGTCCACCGCTGTGGAGTTACAGTTAGCATGCCTGACCTAGAAATGAGCGGACCCAGGTTCAAATCCTGGTTGGGACAAGTTACTTGGTGAGGTTTTTTCTGGGGTTTTTCCCCTCAACCCATCTGGGTAACTTTCTGCGCTGGACCCTGGACTCATTTTGCTGGCATTATCACCTTCATCTCACTCATATGCTAGATAACAGCAGTTGATGAAACATCGTAAAATAACCAATTAAAAAACTTTTATACACGTGTTTAAGAATGAAAGTTTTAGTCACTCTGTCACGTTGTCTCTTCAACTGAATCACCCTGAAGAGGTTGATTAATTGCAAGTTTTAGGTGATCCTCTAGATTTTCTTCTGTTTGATATATTCTTTTAGAATCAAACTCCATCTGAGCATAGAAAAGCTTCTCGCGTAGAAAAGCTTCTCTCAACTGAAGCAGATGATGGAGGAATCTTAATTATCTTCATTGCCACTTACTTAATGTAGGCATCTTAGTGGAATGTCTTTGCCAAAAGGATAAAGCAGAAGAAGATGACAAATATTCTCTGTGTTCCATTGCAGCATATGTTGATATTTCTTCCATTGGGACGTAAACATTAGAGAAATATTTCAGTTCACCTGAAGTAAGGATGGAAGAAATCTGCTCAAGCTTGATTAATGTTGGATGTAAATTCTGAACTTCTTTCCAGAAGTGTATAGCAGGATGGCGTTCATTCATGTAGTTTGCAAGTTTTTTTTTTTACAAGCAACAGCAACACCATAATTTTGCAGCATCTGAAGAATAAGGACAGAAGACGCCATCAACATTAACGGATTCCAAAATGTGTATTTGTTTACTAAGTCCATCAGAAACTTCAGCTACAGCTCTGAGTTGAGGTTGAAGGACTTCATTTTCAACCAGTCATTTTAAATTTGTTACAGTGGCACGACATTCTCCATATTCTAAATTGATATGATGTATAACTGCATTGTAGTTCATTCTGTGATATTTTCCTGCCTATAGCCATGTGCCCCAGCAAGTTATCACAGGGACTGGAGATAGAGCAAATCTTCCTGCTCCTTTTAAGCAATCCAATTATCTCTTCCTTTTGCCAGGAGTTTTCACTAAAGCAGTCCTAATGACAGCAATGAATTCATCAGCATTTTTCAGTGAAGATCTAATCTCTTCAGCACAAAGATGCAATACATGAGCCCAACAGGTAAAACGTAAAAGCTGAGGTGCAACTCCAGCCAGTCGCCTGCCAGCAGAAAGCATGTATGGTGCACTGTCTGATAGTAAAACAACCAAGTCACTTTTGATTCATTGTATCGAGTACTAAATGTACTATAACATCAACATTGCAATGTTGAACAGTTTTGTTTTTACAAAGCTGAGTGTTTGCGCACAATACCCAATGGAGCAACAAGAAATTTCACAAACTTACGATTCTTTGTATCTGTTGTTTCATCAACCACTAGGTAAAACATAATTTTTTCTCACTTTTTGACTTAGTTTCCTGTAAGTATTCCTCTCTGCTCATTTGGCAAGATATTTTTTCAGAGTTGTTTCACTGGGAACTGGGTTCATACAAGTAGAGGTTAAAATCCACTGATACAATTGTTCATTTCGGGAAGCGTGAAGTGAAATACCAGCAGAAGTGAATGTTTAACCATTTCTTTCATATTAGCCTTGAAATCTTCCATATGCTGTAGTACTGCCATTTCCCATAACTATGGTCCTGGAACACAACTATGTTCCATTCAAATTTTGTACTACATAATGCAGTACCTCGTTTATCTATATTTTTGCTGTACTATAGTTTGAAGTCAGGTCACTGCAGCTATCTATGTATGGTGTATGTTACTTCTACAATGTTCTTTGAATAGTTGCATCATGGAACGTAGTTGTGTTTAGGACCATAGTTATGGGAAATGGCGGTACTTGAAGTATGGTAGTGGTGCATATGCTTCTAGGACAGCCTGAAGTTAACTACTGGTATGTTATTTGCTCTATTTCTGAAGTCTATACTTAAAACTTCAATCAATATTTCTACAAATTCCAAAATCGCAGATTGATGCATTCCGTTGTTTAATAATATTATTTACTACCTTCAAACTTGTCTTAGATGAGTCTATGAACAGTCTCCATGCTTCAGTGCTGTGTTCCATCCCAGGGTCATAAGATCTTGAACGTCCATGCAGTAGCAAATAGTCACTCATTGCAAAGAACTTTACAAGTTCTTTGTGTTTGTACCGAAACTGTGAAGTCGTTATACCTAGTGCAAGGAAATTATTTTTTAAGACGTGAACCGAGAGTTCAGCTTGGTCTTTTGTTAGGTCCCATACAAGATCACAAAGTTCAGTATTATTCATCAAATGAATATCTTCTTCAGGTTCGTAGTAGTCAGAGTTTGAGTCGTTGGTAGGAGATGAAAGAGGACTTTCTTCTTGCGTTTCTTCATTAACTGTGTATTCTGCAAGTGCTGTTGTATTGGAAAAGTGGCGGGATCATGTGGAATTGGTTTACAAACTGAAGGAATGTCTGGATACTTTACAGATGCACGAGTTTTGTAGGAGAATTCAGTGACGTTTGCCAAAAAGAAATGTCTGTGGTGTGGTTGCTTGACTCGCGCCATATCATAGGAATTCCAAATGTCAGATGGCTGTTGTTCTTCACCTCCCTTATCCAACCGCAGAAGTTGCATGCACAAGTCAAACAGATTAACTGTGAGTCCCACAACTTACCACTATCCACTTTTGAATCGAAGTATAGTTCATATGTTTTCTTAAGAAACGTAAAAGTCTTCCGGTGGAAGCTGTTATATAGCTGCACATGTATCACAACACATCTGGTGAATTTCTACAATATCTGGAAAAACGACAAAAAAATTCGACGAACCGTGTTCCATGTAAAAACAAAATTTCGTCGATAATCTCAAATCCTCACATGATAGCGCAAAATGGTTTTTAGATTCGAAATCAGCATGTAAAACTACATTACAAACAGTAAACATCATGTCAAATACCTATCACTTGTTTATCAGTGTTATTAGAATTTCCTTTCTGATGACTGATCTCAGTGATACATACAACCTGTTCGCTACTTCTACAACTCAGAATCACGATTGAGATATGCCAGGAGGGGATAATTTTATTAATGTGAAATTCAGACTAAGCGCTCACTTGACACTTTACCACTCACTGAACTGTTCGATACATCTCACTCACTCTCAAGCAGTTTTATTAATATCACCCATTGGTTCATTACAGTTCATTTGAGATCAAGTCAGTATTGGACTCCTATGAAACTCAGGTAGGGAAGAGTTCGGTATGTCTGGACATCCTCTACTGCTGGACATTTGTATTTACACGGAAATTCCGTACTGTAGCAGCACTCTCCTGACTGCCACTCATGCTCCCTTCCAAACATATACCAAGGCAGGCAGTATGAGTTTGTATGTCAAACCATTCAGTAGTTAAGCAGTTTATTGTGTTTCTAAGTGTCTGCACTCCTGCCTCAAGTAACATTTGGAGGTCCACTGCATTGAATTAAGTGGATTGTGACTGTGTGGGTGCATAACAATGTCTGAATAAGCTGTTCAGAGAGTTTCAGTTAGAAATCTATTGCTTACAGTTGATGGTGGGAATTTCACTGTCAGCATGCGTATACGGTATGACCAGACAGTAAAAAAAAAAATCCTGGCACTATAGCCCATGAAGGGCCAAGACAGAACAGCTGGCTGCTGGCCTCACGTCTACATGCTGAAGCAGAGGTGGGCGATCATCCAACCAGTACGGAGGTATCGTGTGGTTAGCATGATGATCCCTCCCAGCTGTTATAGCTGGTTTGTGCGAAACCGGAATTTTGCTATCGTAGCTCCCCAAGTGCATCGCGATGCTGGGTGGGCACCAGTCCCATACTCTGGCCGAAATTTCATGGGAAAATTTCTTCCCCAATGAGGACTCGAACCAGTGCGCATTCCGTAATGCAAGTCCTAGGCGAGATGCCTTAGACCGCAACTCCACGGTGCAGGACTATGACCGGACAGTAAAGTAGTTTATTTTCTGTGTTGCAGATTTCATGTAAAATATGCCGAAACTCAACTCTAACGGGAACAAAAAGAGGTCTTGGTGAGAAGGAAATATGAAACAGGCTGTGAATAGCATGTTATTAGACGAAATGAGTGTCAGGGAAGCAGCTAGAATTTTCAGTGTTCCAAAGAATACTTTGCAGAACAGAATTGCAAAAATAAAGGTGGAGAAATTCAGATTCTGCCAAAATTAGGAAAATCTGAACAACTTTCAGCGACACTTATGAGGAGCAATTAATTGCTCACATCAAATAGTTGAATGGCATGCTCATAATTCTAATGAAGTGCACTGGTAGCAATCTAAAACATGGGGGCATGAGATAGTTACTCTGCCTGCCATTAAAAATTTCACTTCACTAAATCCCCAAGGTAAAAAAAAAAAAAAAAAAAAAAAAAAATCATGCCTCTAACTGGGAAAGAAGTTTTGAAGTTGGTGTTTGATTTGGTAGAAGCACTGAAGCTGCCACACAGGTTCAATAGAGACAATAAAGTAGCTGGAAAGAATTTCTATTATGATTTTATGAATAGAATAGACACCCCGAGCTGGCATTGCAGACGCCAGAATTCACCAGTATCATGCGGGCAGTGGGCTTTAATAAGCCACAAGTTGTCTTATTTTTTTTAGAATCTCCAGCTACTCTTTTCTTGCCTCGAGAATTCTCAGTGCTAACAGGATAAATCAGAACCAAATATATGAAAAAAAAAAAAAAAAAATGAATGACAAACTGGAAGAGTGTCGCTAGTTGGAGTGGTTTAAAAAAAGTCTGGGAAAGTGATTATTGCTCAAAAAGGATTCTCTTGTGCAGGCATCAGTCTTTTTGACTCTGAGATCTTCTCCCATCTAGATTTCCTGCCATCTCGAATGACAGAAATGCAACATCCTGATGAGGGTAGAAAACCTGAAATTCAGACTTTGCTATCTCAAACATTTGCAAATGAGAATCCCAGGCCAGTTCCATGTGACAGTAGGCCTACATCCATTCTCCAGAAGATTCCATTGTTGCCCAATGCCAGCAAAAGAAGACTTGAAGGCCGAAAACTGAAAGCACAGAGAAGCGAGATTCTTACTTAAAGTCCATTCAAACAACAGTTGCAAGCCAAACATGATGAGAAAGTAGCAAAGGAAACAAGGACAACTCTTAGGCCTAGGCCTAAATGTTAAAAAAAACTCTTGACTTCGAAGATCCCTCAATGTCGGCAAGTTAATGTACAGTATAAGAAACAAAAGAAACCAACTGTATTTTGTGTAGGGAAAGTTTTGATGAAGATTGGATACAATGTTGAGTGTAAAGGATTGGCCCACGAAAACTGCTCAAGAGTGGAAGGCGCAGCAGCACTGTTCTATAAGTGTGATGTGTGTCTTAAGACAGTGACATGAAAACATTTGTGTCCCAGAACAATAATTGTATTGACTGCAACGACAATTATGATTTGTTTATCCATTTTTTTGTAATTTGAATTAGGCCAAATGTATCTGAATTAATTTTCTTTTGTATTATATCTATTTAAGTTAATACCACTTTGATATATGAATTAATATAAACAAGTTCACTATCATGATCGTTTTACTGACTTTTGGGGACATTTCTTTCACACCAATCAAAATGAAAGAATGTCTGTTTAAAAAATGATTTTAAACACTGGGAACTAAAGATCACTCTGTCCCAAGCCTCTATTAAAACTTCGCGAAGTCCGACTTCAGCTATTCATAAAACATTTCCCCAAGTATACTTGTCAGAAGTTGTGGCCTGTCCAGTCCTACCGGCCATTTTTCAATATACAGAGAAAATCAGTTAATATGAAAATATTTTTTCCTATTACTTAGATCATGGTTACTGTTTTCAATATATGCTATATTGCACTACACATTTAAGAGGTTTTATTTGTTCAATAAATCATTAAATAAAATCAGTACCGTACAGACAAGAAGCCTTGAGTGTCCGGACCTACTGGACTCTCCCCTCGTTCACACTCATTTTATCGAATTCACATTCGCGAATGGACGTTTTCCCCAAGCTACATTTTCCCCGAATGCTACTTTTCCGAAGCCACGGTTCCGAATTTCATTTACTGTTCAGTTTCCCGAATATATTATGTGAGAAATTTCCGAAAATTTTGATGTTACATACACTTAATGACCGACTGGTGGTCAATAGAAATGCTAAGTGGGCCGACTGGTGGTCAATAGAAATGCTAAGTTCTATCGCGCGGTTCACTAATGTAAATGCACTGCACTTTAAGGCATTGCTGATGTCTCTTCATTGAAAGTCGTCCTTTTACAATGTAGTGCTGTGTGTGGCCCAGTGGTAAGATGTCTGACATCCTTACCAGTTGTTAGTTCGCCTCCCAATACGGTAAAATTATTTCGTAAGAAAAACATAAGGAAATAGCCTTTAAAACGGTCACAAGATGTCCGTAATTCTCAAGTCCTGTGATTAAGGTTTACATCACCTAGTGGCAGTGTCAATAACTGTTTTCCCCTCTTCATTTCAAAGTCTGCTTATTTGTGAGAATCTGTTTTCGCGCTCTTCAAGTATAGTCTGTGTAATTTTGATAGGATCTAGGTGAAAAACTTGAATCTTCAAATCAGATAGAAGTTTATCATATTATACTATTATGTGATTATTTATGTATAAAATATTAACTCTGTAACATTTATATCTTATTTGTTATGACGTGGTAATATGAAAGTTGTAAGAAGAGAGGGTGACTTTATGCCACCACTTATCTATGGATTTCGTAGTCAGTGCATGCGTGATATTGAACTAAACATGTTCATAATTTAAAGTCTTCTCTTTCCATCTATTTTCTTCTGAAAATAAAAGCACAGGAGTTTTCGGCATTTTACTAGTTTAGTTCTTTATTATAATTACAGATAAATACGTTAATGAAGATGCCAAGGATATATAAAAGGGAGACAGGGAACTGTCCTTACCGTAATTATAGTGATTGTATGTTAGAGAAAGCTCTAAATCAGTGGTCAACAAAACACTGCACGCTCGGGCTAGCGTCTCTTATCTGCGGACAAGACAGCCCTAGCGTGCAATCGTCACTGCTGGCGGGTATGCTGTCTCTCTATTCCTTGTGCATGACGGAGCAGAGTTCCTTACCCTCTATGCATTCTACCCATTTCAGCAAGTGATGACGACCACTGCTCTAAATAAAGTGAGATGGAAAACCCTATCAATACGTGCTGCTGCAAAAAAAAAGTACAATAGTCTATTCATAGAAACAAATTGATGTCTAAATTGAACGGTAGACATTTCGCTCTAGTTAGTGGGACAAAGGTTTCTTCTGATGAAGAAAATATGTTCGCCAGGCATGCAATGGCTTTGTCGGAATATGGTTTTCCTTTCACATTATTAGATTTAAGATATGTTGTGAAGGCCTGTTTGGATCGACAAGGCTGCAAACTTACTTGTTTTTAACGGAATTTCCCTGGAAAGGACTGGGCAAAACCATTTCTGAATCGCCATGAGTGTATACTTAGCCATCAGTTTGCTCAAAACAATTCAAGAAATTGAGCTGCTGTTGATGCTAATATAATTACTGAATATTTCAGTAACCTGAAAGTTTCACTGCAGGGGGTTCCAGCATCCCATATCTGGAACTACGATGAGACCAACCTTGTCGACGATCCAGGGAAGAAGATGGTAATAACAAAACGTGGGAGCAAATGCCCTGAATGTATATGCAACATTTCGAAGTTTTGTACATCTTTAATGATGTGTGGAAATGCAGAAGGAGAATTGGCACCTCCATATATTGTGTACAAGTCAGAAAAACTGTGGTCCACTTGGACAGAGGATGGTTTACAGAATGGAAGATATAATCGAACTAAATCAGGATGGTTCGATTATGAATGCTTTGAAGATTGGTTTGTCAGTCTCATTCTTCCCATTCTAAAAAGACAAGAGAAGAAGGTTTTGATTGGGGATAACCTTAGCTCGCATTTAAACAATAGAGTTTTGCGTCTGTGTGGAGAACATAATATGCCTTCGTTGCTTTGCATCCTAACTTCACACACCTACTGCAGCCCCACGATGTCGCTTACTTTGGACCCATGAACGGGAATGAAGGAAAATTCTCGATAACTGGAGAACTCTTCTCATGGATCCAGATGTATTACAATTCCAAAGGAACAATTCCCTTCACTTCTGAGGACACTTCTTGACAGTCTAAAACAGTCTAGATCTAAACAATCTACAATGAAGCCTCAAGCAGACGGGAATATATCCTTTGGATAATGAAGTTGTACTCTCACTCCTACCAGGAGCAGAATGTGAGAATATTCGTGAACTGCTTGAAAGTAGCTTCATCGAGTATCTGAAGAGTCAGCGAGATGTGATAAAGACACAAGCACTAAGAAAGAGAAGACTTCTCAGCGTTCCACCAGGGAAAAGTATTTCCGCGTAGAACGCGGCAGGAAGACAAACAGCGACGGAAAAAAGCGGTGTAAAAGCAGCAGGGAAGGATTGAGCAAGAATTATGACTAAGAAGACAAAAAAAAAAAAAGTTGTGGAATCTGATAGTAGCAGTGATGATTATCAGTGTCCGTTACCATGAGAGTTGTGACAGCCCGCTTTCAATTCACAGTGATAGTGATGCCCCTCCCTCTCCAGTAAAGCAGCAAGTGATCTCTGCACTAAATCAAAGATAGGTTTCAATTGGTGATTATGTTATAGTGCGATACGAGGGGAATAGTAATATCAGTGGACGAGCGGAATGCAAAGAAGTGGAAAACTGTGGAAGTGGCCTGATCAGAAAGACGAAATCGACTTATGAATACAAAGATGTTGTCGAGAAAATTAGGCAGTCTGTGAAAAAAATCTCATAAGCGAGAACTATACGACATTTCTGAATTGCAGAAAATGTGGGGATAGTAATTTTGAAACCAAAATTGGATATCCAACCCATGAGATGACTTGTGCCATGTTTAATTAATTCTTTAGTCATTAAATAATACAGTAAAATTACTTTTGTCCAGTACATTGATTCAGTTCACTCATATAAATTATATACGGTACGAAATTTTTTGTTAGCACTAAATATTAAATACATACAGATTAAAATGATAAAGTGGCACAAAGTCACCCCTTGCGACTGTGATTTATTACTTTAAATGTGAAATGGCATTTGTTCATAAACTTCGTTATGTCTGCCTTGTAAAATAACGTTGCCCATCATCTGGCCTGTATAAACAAAAATACTTATTTCACATCCTAAAAAACTACCCCTTTTCAGCCACAAAATTGTCTGTAGGAAACTCGCGAACCCTTTGTATCGCAGTTACAGATGTTTTCGGCGTGTGCGAACCCTTGTGATTCAGAGTATGAACTGGCCATAAAACCGTTAAATTTGTACTCTGTAATGTTATTTTAATTATTGTCCTGTTCTTAAATTCTTGAGTTTGAAATTTCCATTGTTGAAAAACTACCTTCTCATTGTTAATGTGAGTATTTTTAATATTAATTGTTGGTCACAATTGTTGTAAATAGTACATTGAAGCAGACATTCATTTTCCGAGAATTATGCTCTATTTTAAATATTATGCTTTTTGCTTTATTTAAAAAAAATATGCTTCATTATGCTTACATTTTGTTTCATCGAGACAGTTTGATAACGAAAATCAAGTAGCAACCATATGGCTAAAGTGCTGTTATGCTTTAGAGTTGAACTAATAATAACTAAATGCGAATAAGTGGTTTTGTGATTCTGTCAGCCCATCTGTCTCTACGCCATAGCGCCAGTTATTTAATTCTATCAATTTGATGTCACTATTTTTATAGGTATTTTAGAAGAGGAGAGCAGTCTTTGAATATGGGAAAGCAGGGGATTAGCTTCCACTAAGGATCAAGAGACGCGTAGTATTACAGAAATGGCTAGACTTTCTTCCAGAACACGCGCCCACTTAAATGTTCTCCGTTAATAAAGAAAACTAATGTTATATCCCTCAATTTAATGAAAATAGTAATATAGTTGAAAATAGGTTATATGAGCCATTGAGAGCAAAAGTGGTGTAAGTCAAAATTGGGTAATGAGGAAGTAAAAATTCTGTAAAATACAGCGCAAAGTAGCAATTAATATGTCCTTCTTGCTATCCAGTGACTACTAATAATTTAAATAAATTGAATATTAATTGCTACTTTGCGCTGTATTTTACAGAATGTTTACTTGAACCCCCATTACCCAATTTTGACTTACACCACTTCTGCTCTGAACGACTCATATGTCTATGAAAATATTAAGGATTTATTGATATTATATTTATTTAAAGGATCTAATAACTATTACATTATAAGAAAACTCATTTATGCATTTCGATGGATATTGTAATGGATATTTTTATGTTATAACATAGTAATTTAAAACAAAATTACCTAACTTTTAAATAAAACATTTAAAAATGATTCAGTGCATTATGATCCATAAGGTAAGATTGTTAACATTAACAGAGTTACTTTTACGTATTCAGTTATCTATGATCCTAAATTATTTATTTTTAATAATGAATTTTAAGAATAACATTAATATGTAATTCCAGTTGCTTCCCCTACTTTGGAAGTCACGCTACGCCACACTTTTTACTAAACTAAATCGCTGTAAATTAGAATACTTTTGTAGCCTATACATTTCATTATTGAAGGACACCTTAATGCGAAATTAAAAGAAAAAACTATCTACTTTCAAAAGAAAGATGAGTTTAGTAAAGAGTCGAGACATGGCTATGTAAATGAAGCAATATTAATTTGTCACTGTACTGTTAATGATAAATCTATCATGGTAAATTTCACACCTACGAGGAAAAAAAAAATGTGTGTATATATATATATATATATATATATATATATCATATAAACAGAAGTTGATTCTGTCAGGACGATCTTCTATTCGTCCTGATTCTGTTGTTCTGGCTACAAATTCAGAATTTTAGCCAATGGAAAATGGAGTTTTCCTTCAAATTTAATATGCCTTGCTACCATTGTACGTTTCATCCAATAGAAAACAGACTTTGTTTTCTTAAAGTTACACATTTGAAGATACTGGTCGATATCTTTTTTCGTATTTTCAGTTTATACTCGTATGTGGTTATTGGAGGTATTTACTTGTGACCCGTGCATATTTCGCTTATTGCTTTCGGAAATGTGCGTAAGTGAATATAGAATAATCTAGTGTACCATTGTGTAATAGTACTTCAAAAAGTGTTAATTTCCTACCTACGTGCAATTGACAGGCAGATTGAAGGCAATTTCTCGAAAAGGTAAATGGAGATTTATTGTTTGTTACAAAATCATTAAAGTGACACCGAGACTGAATATTTAACGTAATCGATAATATGCCTAAAATCAATTTTAGTGTGTCAGTTTAAAATATAATAATTAGGCTATGAAAAAGTCATAAAATATGTTTATATTTAATTCTAAAATACAGACTATTTTAGTAATACCATTACCAATAGTGTTGGGAACTGGGCTATATTGACCTGCTCGATCGCTTTAAAAATCTAACCAGCCGAGACAAGACACGGGCACAGTAACACTATCTTGGTACGCATGGGCGAAAAGTATGCGGTCTTCGTGCTATAGTACGTGCGTTCATAACGTCAATGCATTAGGAGGAATTGTGCTTGTTAAAAATACTGAAATGATGAAGAGTATTGTTAATGATCATGAAACTGATATTAATAGTGTTATTACACCGTTTTTATTTTTATACTTATTTACATAGTACTTCTTGTTTTCTTTCATAGATATTAACTTACCGATCAGTATATTATACTTTTAGCCTATTTCTTTGTCTTGAAGCCTTGGGCCTAGTAGCATAGCTAACGCTATATAGGGTAGTTCACCCTATTATCAGCCACCTCCCAGTAGTCAGCCATCTTGGCATAATTATGAAAAAAATAAGTACATCAAAGAATATGTACTCAGCCATTTTTTGCCCTGCCCTCCAACCTCTAGTGATATCTGGTGTGAGAAATGTAAAGCAGTAGTTAGCCTCTAAACGTGTTGTGGAGAGCACCATGTTGTTGTTGTTCTGTGATATTCTTGTGCGTTGAACAACGTGCAGTGTCATTTTTACAAGTCAGTATTTCGTTATTATAAGTCATAGCCACTTAAAACAGTGATTGAGTGACTTGAAATATTGTAGAATAGTTAAATGGGCACTGAATTTGTGTTTTAAAAGTGTTAAGCATTTCAATGGAGCTGACTATAGGAGACTTGATATAGAAGCCAGTAGTCAGCCAGGGCGGCTGACTGCTGGAACTATGGCTCACACTGAGTTTAAGGACCATTTTCTGGCATTTGCAAGCTTAGAGCCTGGCCTTTAATGTCGGACCATGGAATGTTGGTTTAAATACACAAAACCCAGTAGTCAGCCTAGTAAGATAGATAGAGGTTGACTATTGGTATCTTGATTAACCTATAGTTAGCCATCATCTCAAATATTAAAATCTAAATAAAATAATATAATAAGAATAAGGATAATAGTGTAGAACTCATGAGAAGTTACGTACAACTTGCTCGCTAAATGTACATTTTACAGATATAAATAAAAATGGCTTCGACTGAAAGGGTGAAACGACAGATTCATAAATATGAAGAGAGGGCTTTAGCGTAAGCTTTGTTTGAGATTCGGCAAAATAATTTAAACATTAGAGAAGCTGGTTATAATGGTGTCCCAAGAGGGACAAAATTTTGAAGAGCATCTGTTCTGGTCAGGTTCCTTATCAAGTACAAAAAAGCAAAGACCTGTTAAAGAGAGACTTCCGAGTACTATTTCATCAGCAGCATGGCGTGAGTTCTTCCATAAAAGAACTTGACCAAAATCGAGGAAACAAAATTAAAAGAACAGAGAAAAGAGGAGAGAGAGAATAGAAAATCTCTTATAAAAATAGCAAAGGCATAAAAAAAGGAAATCTACATTCAGCTCAGATGAAAATACTGACGTCACCATAAGGAGGGAGCAGTTGGAGGACCCAAACATTGAACCATCTAGCGGCTTACCAGTCGGGGACGTACAGTCCTAAGGAGGGAGCAATGTGGCATTCGTCTGGAATATTCTGGTCGCGTCGTGGAGTTGCGCGCACGTCTGGCGAGAGGGAGGACGCGGGGAAACGAAAACACGAACCCCTGACGTTAGCCGCGGTGCGGAGTGAGGGGGAAGAAAAAGCGACTGTGGCTGGGAGGAAGTAAGGAAGCATCTGGAAACGGACTGTTGTGGAGGTCCAGAAGCTTCGCGACGCAGAACATTCTAGATGTTCGTGGTAAATATACCGTGATTTGCCGACGAAAGTCAGTCTTCGGAAGTCAGTCCGTGGCGAGTAAGTTAGCGAGTCTTCAGTCATCCTTCAAGTCTTAGACAGCAGGGAGCAAGGTGGACCTGAGTTCGACGTGCAGTGAACTTGAGTGAGTCCGCCGTAACTGTGGCAGTGGCCAGACGAGGGAGACGTACCCGAAGGTTCTGAGTTCGACGTGCAGTGAAGTTTGAGTCAGAATAAATAGCCAAGGCAAGCGAATTGTGAACTGAGAACTGACAGTTTTGTTTTGCACTTACTTAGTGCTTTGTGAACTTTAATTGAAATTAAGAGTACATTGTCGTTCTTCTCACTAATACACGTGTATTGTTAAGGTACGGTTTGTTTACGGCGATCATCGTCGGACGCACATCGCCAGCGCTTATAAACGCTGGCGATGATCGCCGAGAAGTGGTTTCTTTATTGACGCATATCGCTGTAAATTCTCATTTGTTTATTCCTTCATCTACTACAAATGTAGTAGGCCACGGACATAACCAAAAAATAAAATTAATAAATCCAAGATAATGAAGTTGCTATTTGTTCTAGAGGAGGGAGATGACGATATCATAATCGAGCATGCGTATTATAAAAGGAGAAAGCTACAGACTAATGAAATATTCAGAAATAGGTTTACAGAAGACTGTTTCAACACATTGATAATGAGACATCTTTATAAAAACTCTACAAAATTTAAGGAATATTTCAGACTCTCACCTGCTCAGTTTGATTATCTTTTCAGCTTAATTGAAAATGACAATGTGAAATTACCTACAAATTTTGTTCAGATCCCAGTAACCCCAGCTGAAAGATTGGCAGTAACTCAGGTTATGAACTTATTATTATTATTATTATTATAATTATTGTTATTATTATTATTATTATTATTATTATTATTATTATTATTATTATACTGTATTATATTACATGGTGTATTCCAAGCAGTAATTAAAAAAATTGGCTAAACTAGCAGTGCGGTAGTTCCTTTCGTAATCCGCTTATACACTTTACATGGACGAACATGTGATAGGTTAGGTTTGGTTCGTTTGGGCTTTTATAATGCCTTGTATATACGATCAACTACATCTCTACCAAAAAAAGAAAAAAAAAATCCGCTATATTTCAGAATACCGCGTAAGTACTTAGGTACGAAGATTGTGCAAATTAAAAATAATTAAAAACATGTTTTTATTGTTGGTACGGGATAGCTAAATAAATAACTACATAAAAAAAGAGATAGTTAAAAGACATGTAAAATAAATTTTATAATGTATATGTGCATATAATGTAACAAGATCTACCTATGTACTCGTATATATAAAAATTGTATGTTGGTAAGCGAGTGATGTATATATAAACCCGAGGTCAATGCTGTCATTCAACATTGTATAATAACTAGGCCCCGGGAAAAGTATTGCTATCAGCTTAGTATGCAACATAGCATACCTGCTTTGAGAGGGATGGGGTAAATAACGATAGACAGCGTGACGTTGGCAGTAGTACAGTTTGGTTCATGAGAAATGAAGTAATACATGAAAGTCTCATTATTTGTGCGTCCTTTTGACTAGTTTCCAGTGATTAGCTATGAAGCATACAAAGTGCAATTCTAATTTATTCTCATTAAGAGATCTAAATAGTTCATTGTACTTGACATACTGGTAATAATATTATTTACGTATTGATGCGTTGCAATGAACTATGATATCCATGTGCAAGACATGTAACGTGTATCATATTCGGATAACGTGTTTCAAGAAACTTAGCAGATTTCTTCATATAGCTTGCAGCATCTGTAACATATAGTAACACATTTTTGAATTGCACGCTTGATGCCCGTAGCAACTCCATAGCACTATCATAAAGTTCACATATTATGGTGTAATAATTAACCCTGTCTAACACTTCACTCATTAAGATTTAGGGCCTACAGCAACATTCCGCACTAAGGGCACTTACAACCACATTTGCAACGTGACGTCCAACGGAGTCCATGCTTTCATCAATAGAAAGAAACCCATATCTTCTCATTTTGTAATTTACACTTCACTTCACTCAGACATCTCTCATATCCATGTTGCACATACTTCTTCCGCAGTGTTGCTTTTTTAGGAATTTGTCTTCCAGTGTACTTTTCTGAAAAGCCACGGAGTTTCGCGTTTTCTAATTTGTTTAACGGAATATTTGAAGCAATAAATGCGCCACACACATATTCGTAACATGTTCGTTCAAGTAGTAATTGTGAAGGAGATTCCTGCTGTACCTTGCTTAAATTCTGTTGTCTTTTTCTTGCGCGTTTATGCTTATTGCTATTTATAAGCTTCTTAACGTTGCATGCCATGTCGGCTGCCACATTTCACGTGACACAATTCACAAAACAGTTCATTATCGTGGATGGAAAACACACTTTATTGATGAACATATTTCCTTAGTGCTTCTATCTTGCGTACTTTTGGTCTCGGCATTCTGAAGACACGTGCCAATTGCTTTTGACTGCGTTGCACTAAGCTACCCCGGCACTACTCCTACCTGCACAGTGATGCATGCGAGAGTCGTTCATAAACATTAGCTATACTACATCGCGCGTTTCCCTGTAAGCAATACTTTCTCCGGGGTCTGATAATAACGCACTGCAGCCAAAATATTATTATTATTATTATTATTATTATTATTATTATTATTATTATTATTATTATTATTATCATCATCATAATAAAAAGATGTCCCTTGCACCAAAAATAAATGATTCAATAATGCAGTAACGACATGTGTAACTTACGCGGTATTCTGAAGTCGTTCCAAAAATCCCGTGTAATCCCTATATCTCCACATATTGTAATTAAATTGTAACTAATTACAGCAGAAAGTCAACTTTAAAAGAATAAGGGTTAAGATCTTTTACCTAAACACCATCGATTATTTCTGTAAAATTGAGGTTATAGCAGACGAAATCTAGTGCAGGGGAGCTGGTGGAAAACTTAACAGAAGAGAGAATTTCCCCCTTATCCAGCATTGAACGGAACTCTCTGGGTGTGATAAAAGTGTAATCTGTAATGTTTATGTAATCTGTTTATTGTTTAATTTGTTTATTAATTCACATTTAAGACATTAGTTTTCTTTAAAATTTCACGAAGTTCTTTCCACATTAATTCCTTCGTCTGTGTGTCCTTATATTCCTTCAAGCTCTTATAAAAAAGAGCATTATGTTGTGACACATATCCAATAATAATTTCGTCTTCACACTGCGAAAAATTACAAAACATCTTGATTTGTTTTGCAGCCATAACGTACAGATTAGATATTCGATATTACAACATGACCTTCTCGAAATATCGATTATTGAACACGAATGCGGCGATGTGCGTCCTGAATTTGCTTCAGAAGCAACCTCCAGCGATCTGGTTCGCGTCCAACGAACTGCGCAGGCGATCTTCGCTGTAAAGAAACCGTGCGCATTCATTTCAACTGCTAGCAACTCCGGCGACAATCGCTGGCGATGTGCGCCCGGCGATGATCGCCGTAAACAAACCGCAGCTTTATTGTCGTGTAGAGTGCAGTAACGACTATTGTGTTGAGTGGAGTACCCATTGTTGTAGGGTTAATATGAAGAATAAAAGTCACATTGTTGACAGGTGTGGTGGTTGAAAGTAGAATAAAAAGTTACAATATGTTTCCAACCTTAAAGAATACAACTAATTAAATTGAATCTCAAATGTGTTATCTATTAAACCAAAAGATCTACTTCAATTAAGGAATTGTTGACTACAGTTTCTTTTGGAAGAAAATCATACTGGACCAAGTCCACTTAAAAATAAAGTTATATTTCATGTATAAGGTACAGAAAACTATACTTCATTCTGTGCCATAGTCAAGAGGCCTATATATATGAGAGGAGTTCATAAGCCGGATTAAGTGTAATCTGTCAAGAAGCTTCTCTCAACTACCAGAGGGGCGCCACAAGCAAGCAAAAAATTGTGGGAATTTCAAAAGACTTCTCTTCACATCCCCATTGTAGTAGTATTAGTATTATAATTTCAATTTCAAGACTTTCGCCGATAATTACTTAGAAATTCTCTGCACCTCGACGTGAATGATTTACAAGTTCTCTCCGTTACATTACTATTTATATCAATGTTTGAAATGTAACCATCCCAACTAAAATTATTTTTTTTTTTGTTGGAATAAAGATGAGTCTACATCAACAGCATTTTCAGAACGTGATATGCCAGGAAGTGAAGGTAGGAAAAGGGCTGTGAAATATGAAATGAATTAGACATGACCAACCAAATCTGTTGTGGTTAGAATGCATTAAATTTATTTAGGTAACAATATTTTTTTCATGAAGATACAAGATATTTTGTTACAATTAACTTCTACTGTTTTATTGCAATACAGAAAAGATTTCATGATCTTAAGTTCACTATTAGTACAATACTATAATTAATATAATATAATTAATATCACAGGAAAGTGTACAAAAAATCATATGTATACCTAAGTCTGTTGGAAATCAGAGATTATTTCATGAAAAAAAATTTAATGTCAGTTTATTTCATTTTCTTAAATGTCTAGATTTATTATTGTGTTATGAAGAAGATAATTTCAAATCATCCTCAGTAGAAATCTGTGTCTGCAATGTTGTACTCTTATTGTCTTGTGCAAATAAATATTCATGTTTCAAATAAGTGGTTACAATGTGTTAAGTCTTGTGATAACATTGAAGGCACATACATTTTTTAAGATTAACACTTAATAGCATTATGCCAGTTTGTTCGTAATTTTCTACATTAAAGTCTAGACTGTGTATGGGAACAATGGAGAGCAAGAGAGTTGATGGGTTTATTGAAAAAACTCAGCATTAGTTAACATTCAATTTTATATGTTACTGAACACTTTTAATAAGCTGCACTGATTAAAGAATTCATCCCAACCTATATCTAGCATCTACAACTGAATTTACTTCCTTTATGGTATGATTTGTCGTTTACCTTTGAAATATTTTACCTGCTAGTGTGTAACCGTCCTTGTGTTTAAATTTTATGAAATGTTAGCTAGGATAATATAGTATCTTTCAAAGGCTTTGTTTAATGTGTCGAGAAGATGGCTCCTGTGTTTGACACAACCTTGGCCACAATCAGTATCACACAATAGCAACTGTATATGAGCATAGGGTTAATAATAAAAAAGCTTACATCTTGCTTGGGGTAAAGCCAGATCAACCATTTTATTCAGCAAATGGTCAGATAATTATGGATTTCTTTTACACAAACCATCTCTTAAAATGTACATGAAATATGTCGAAAAAGTATAACGTAATAGTTTACGACTAAAATAGCAAAATGGAAACATACAGGTTTATAGTATACAAATTTGATAAAGATAACCAGTTTCAGTTAACAAGAATTAATGATAAACATGTGTATGCAAGTGTATTGAGACTGATGGCAATAAGGGCTGCAGCATGAACTTAAGCCATTCAGTAGCTGCAGACATTTCTTGCTAGCCAAGACTGGCAGTACATGCAGGAGATACAACACATAGAGCAGAATTTGTAGGAAACATGGACAAGACATTTGATTCACTGAATGGAGGTACAGTTTCGAGAATAGGAAGACAGTATGTGTGTCTGTGGAAGAAAAGTCTATGCATGTATCAATCTGGAATGAAATGGTGAATTTTTAGTGCTGTCAAATTTATAAATAGTGACAAAGTATGCATGTGCCATCCACATCTGGTTGGATTTATGACTTAAATGGAGCAAAATTACTGTAGGAAGTTGTTAAAAATGTACACTGATATGCATTTGCTCTTAATTTGGAGTATTAATCGAGGTTACTAGAAATTTACTTTTGCATAATTAGAAATAAGGATGGTAGAACAAGCCAGATAACTCATCTTGCAATGATATTCAGTACAGTAATCGGGCATTGCTGCTCAAAATAATGTTATTTTCTAGTAACAAATGAAATTGTGAAAGAGGTTAATAGCTTGTGAGGGAATCTTTTAATTTCTCTGATGATGATAATGAGCTCGTGAATGCAAATGCATTATAATATATTGCTGGTTATATTGCTAAGAAGGCATGTGATGCTAAACAGTGTGTTAATTGTCGTGCAGCTCTTGCAGACAATGAAAAATACAAGAGGGCATAACATGTATGTTCAAGGAATATGAAAAAGTAACCGAAGATCCTCATTTTCCATCGACGTATTTATTAGAATGTAACATTGATGACCAAGATGTTCCATAATAGCTTAGAAAATCTACTGTCACAGAATGATGTAATAAAGCAATTTAATGAGCTTGATTCATAATAGTGTTAATTTTGATTTTCTTTCATACTGTAACTATGACTGCAAAAATTATTTTTTTCTCACTATAATGTTAAATCATTGCAAGACTCAGAAAACTGTATGAAGAATGTCTTCCGATGTAAAAAAGAAATAAGAAAACAAAAACCATCTGCACCAATGAACTGCTAACATAAAATAGCATAAATATAATATGAAATTACATTATATAAGACTCCAGTTTATTGATGCAGAACTTTTAAAATTTCCTTTGTTTTTTTGTTGTCATCACTTGGCAGTTTTTCATTCATTTTCCATAATCTTGCATGAATCAGCACTGGTGTGAACAATGAAATCAAATATCTTTTACAATCAGAATTAGAAGTAGGTGCGAGAAAATCAGAACAAACTTTATCCTGAATAAGGCTAGTAAATCTCTGTACTACATCAGGCTTGAAAATCAGGTTTCCAAAGTTATTATCAAACTCATGTGTCATATATTCAACACATTTAAGTAAATTCGCAGAATACTTTTTGAACATGTTTCGTGTACTTTTAATCAAGTGTGGAGCGTAAAGTGTGGAATGTAAAAAAAAAAAAAAAAAAAAAAATGCCACAATTTTCCTGTCATTTACTGTAAAGGAGGGCTCATCTGTAGTAACTCCCAATAAATGATACCCTTTTTGATTGATAGAGCCCTGATCACAAACAGTAGCTACTACTTTTAAACCAATGCTACTCAGCTTCTCTATTGCTTTGCCAATGAGTTCAACTAATGTATTGCCAGGGGTGCTTGAATGTGCTAAGAAAGAGCCCGAAACTTGTCTGTAATTACTGCAAATACCTCTGTCTGTAATTACTGCAAATACCTCTAACCATAAACAAAAGACCTTGGTTGGCTATTTTATCTGATGAATAATTGCTAGAATACCTCTCGAAGCCATCTACGATGTCTTCATTACTACTGCAGCACAAGTTTGCCTTTAAAGACATTTCATCCCACATAAGGCAACACAGTTTGTCAGTCTGTCATCTTACTACAGGCATTCCTTAGGCCCAATTGTATAAAACTCCCTGACTAAAGATCAACTTTGATCGAAGATCGAAAAGTAAACCGAGTTCAGACACTTCTTCTATTGTATAAAACTTTTCTGCGATCAAATTACCTTGGTTCAAATGCAATCTAAGTTCACGTGAAAAGGATTTGGCAACATCGCATAAACAGGTGATATACGTGGTGCGCGGACCATGTTATACAGGTTTGTTCAGTGTTGCCAATCTAGTGACTTTAACTCTTTTTCAACGACAATTTCTTTTAACTTTTATATTGCTTAAATAGGGATTTAGTGACCTTTTTAGCACCCCATAGTGACAAAATTTAATCTTTCTTTGTTGATAATGAGAAATCTAGCGACTTTACAACTACTTTTTGGCGACTGTCCGTATTACACTCTGTTGGAGACACTGTTTTTTTTTTGCAATGTAAATAATGGCGGACAATAAGAAGAAGGTTGACTGTTCTCCAAGTTGTTTTCATGTTTTGGTGTTTGATACTGCTAAACATAATAAAGCTTTATAAAACGACAATTTTCGTTTAGTAATACAGTTAATTGAACATTTATGAATGTACCTATCATATCCATTAATAATTAATGGTTGTTATAAACATAATATAATTATAGGTTATGTTATTTGATACTGCTGAACACGATAGAGCCTTATAAAATATAAGAATGTTTGTGTATTAAGGCAAGAAATTGAAAGAAATATATATAAATGTACCTAACATATCTATTAATGTTAATAATAATGGATATTTTATTTGCACAATCTGTCACTCGTATATTTCAAACAGAAAAGAAATAACTGAACTTGGATCATCTAACTTAATCGGAGAAATTTCTTCAGTCAAAGTTGACTTTAGTTTGAGACAAATTAATCTCAGATTAGACTTTATACAACACAAAATTCCAAGTTCAGCTGAAACAAGGATCAATTTAACCTCTGATCTAAGATTAAATGGTTTATACAATCGGGCCTTAGTATGTCAATAGTTTATCACTAAAACCAACATCAGTAACATACTTTTGCAATACTCTAAGCAATGTAGACTTTGAAGGGAAATTTAATAAGTTCCTAATCATCCTATAGCAATTCGGGCTCTGTAAATAAATGTTAAGAGCCTTTGTTTGCATTTCCGGTGACCACCGATTTCCTCTGTACACACCGTGCATCTAAAGAGATGCAATTTCTTACCAGTTCATATAATGGCCCAGGAACCTTACTCTTTATACATGCAAGGGCAGTGTGTATCTTCCGTTCTTTCTGCGTAGCCTTGAGAACTCTTCCTCTCAGACGATGCAATTGTACTTGAAGGCTGCGAATCTTTCTCCTCTTCGGCGTTACTGTCAATCCCCCCATAGTCTCCGCAGCTCTTGAGCAGCCTCTTCCCACTCCATGTGACTTGGCCCTGCAGAATCTGTATAAAACAAAACAACAGAAAATATATAATTATAAACTAACAGTAAGAGTAAGCAGGCCTATAACATCACGAATAGAGGTTGCAGTTATGGGGTCTACTAAGCCCAATATGGGACTACTTATCTTTCCCTATAAATAACAATTACAGAATCTCCAATTATGACAGAATTTATGAGCATAGTTCTGAAGCATTAAAATTGCATATCATTGGCTAATTTAAAAAATCTTGTAACTGCATTTCAGGAAATTGCACAAAAGAACAAAAGAACTTATTATTTTTATATCCCAGCTAAGAATTGTTATGCATTTGTTACATACAAACTGTAGAAGAATTTTCATACTAACGAGGTGTTATCAGCAGACGCATTTTAAAAATAGTTATACACAGATTTCAACATTCCGAAAAATTTGGACTTTGTTTTAGAAGTAAGCCGATGATACGTAAAAAGTATACGATTAAATAATTTACTTTGACTTGATGGAGATAGCCTGAACTTTGCAAGGTATGACTTCTCTATTCAGATGTGTCCGGAGGGTACTTGTGAAATACTTATCTTCAAAATGGTCCGCGCACACCCGAAAGTTGTTGTAAAATTTCTTGGGCACTTTCACCATTAGGTCTTCTCTGCCAATTGCTTCTAGCCATGCCTTGCATCTGAAATCAAAAAGGAGAATAAAATATAAATATAAATGATGAGCACAGCGACACCATTTCGTGGTATTTTGTAAAATCACTCGGATAAGCTAGAAAATGAAAAAAGATCTGCTCCAATGACCTTAAAGGTAAAATACTAATTATTACTCCATTTGTAACGTATTTTTGGAGAAAACACTCATAATTTACGATAACATTTTAATAGCAAAGCGGAAAAACTTGGAAGCTCCAAATTATAATTTAGAGGAACAGAAATAATGTCGTTTTCAAAGTTTTCCGCTTAGCTATTCATTTGTAAAAATACGATGTGAATCAAACAAATTTAAATGTAGGCCTAATAAAAAATTAATATTGTTAGCCTTTTCATATGCCGAAAATTTATAGTAAAACGGTGTACTACCGTGGCTTACTGCATCTGTTCTCTTCGATTTTCTACCTTATCTGAGTTATTTTATAAAGTGATACGAAATGACGTGCATGTGATCATGGCGTATGTGATGTATCATTCGTACTTTGCCGCACCACGGACGACAGAAAAAATTACTTCAGTAAATAACATCTAAAATTGTAGCAAACGAAGTAAATCAAACTTCAGTGTCGTGTGCTGCAAGGTACCGGAGTTTCAGTAAAAACAATAAACCGATAGATCCTTCTCTTGAAAAATATCTCCTACGTGTTATTGGGTACCTACTGTTAATTAGACCAATACATATTACATAAATTAAATATATATAATACATTTAAATAATAAAGTGGGGAGTGTAAGGATATGTATAACTTAAATATTAGTATTCGGCAATTCATGCATTAAGATGCACGTGGCTAGAAAAATCTACAATACATCAAGTTAGTTTAAATGATAATATTAAAACATTGTAAATGAAAACTCACCTTTCACTATCTCCCGATATTTTGAAGAAACATTGACAAATTCTTCGGGTGGCTGTCCTTCCGATTCTTGCACTCGAAATATTCGCATTTAACATGTGATGACATTTTGAATAACTGCACAACACACCAAACAAATTCAAAATGTCTTCCCTCTTCCCTCTTGTGTTCTCCTTCGCCTTCCTTATTCAGGACTGACAACTTAAACCAAAAGTACGCATGCTCATTTTCCATTTCCTGGAGTTTGAATTCAGTGATGCAGTGTTGGTAAGAAACGATGGTAGCGTTCGTAGTGCTGGTTGAATGAGTTAGCAGCGGTTAACCACGGCCGACTTGATGTTCCCTTCGCTTTTTTTGTATACGGCCTTGCCAATAGTAATATTTCCTTGAAATTGGATAATTTCTCAATTCCACCACGAGGCGCTGTCTGCCAAGCTCTGGTGTCCACAGAAGAAATACTCAATATGAATTAAAATAATTGATTAAAGAGTAATAATAACACTTATAAATAATAAATAAGAAAATGATAAGCATTATTATGTTTAGTTCCGTTAATTATGGTAAAAGCGTGAGTTTAAAAGCAGGGAAGGTACCACATAGTAATCTGTTCAGTTTAAGCAACATGACGACAGAAGCGTAATTTTGTAGTTCATTCGCTGAGTAGCACCCCTAGGCTAAACTGCGATGTTTCAAAGTTATCACTTGGGTAATTATTTACTATAACTTGTACTAAGTTTAATAATTGAAGGGCTCGGTGCAATAAGGTGCTAACCCTCACTTTTGTGAAAATTGAGATTTATGCACAAACATACGTGGAATAATATTGTGCACTTTCTGTCAAAAGATGGTTCTGGTATGAGTATAAATTTCGCGGCAGTAAATGCATATCCTTTTTCTAATCAATGTTAAGAGTCATTTGTTTTGGGCAATAAGGCGCCAACCTATACCAAGTTGGAAGGAGAAAGTAGCCAAATGAACAGATTATAAAAAAATAAGTTAATTGAAACGATGACGTGAGCAACTACAAGCATCGACGACCAAATTATATTATATCTGACTGGAAATGAAGGCACATCGGAAGAGGTAAGGATTAATTTAATTTCTCATTATTAAAATAGTATTGAGGGATGACACCTTCTTGCTTCAAAGTTAAACGTTATAAAAGTTACATATATATTCATATATATATATATATATATATATATATATATATATATATATATATATATATATACACTCATATATGAGTATATATATATATATTATATATATATATATTTTTATTTTACTCCACTGTTTGTGTGAATTAAACATATCAAAGAAACCTGAGATCAGTCACATCAAATTCCCTCCAAACAGGAAAAGAAAGCGTCACCATCAAGACTGGGAACGTTTTAAACACAAGAGAAGGAAAAATAAAGGACAACAATATACTTCACTATTCAACAAAGAAGTTATTCAAACTAGAGCGATCGTGATTTTGGTCGCATACAGTAGATTTGTATTCTCGGAGATATTGTTCCACCGTTTATACTACAGAAGACTGGTCATATACAGGGTATATCAAAAGGTCAGGTCAAGCCTTAAGGAGGTGATTCAGGATCTTATTTGCAACAAAAAATCCTAATACACTTTTTAAATATTCATCCCCGTTTCCAAGTTACACGAATATCACGTACCGTATCTATCCCCATTTCATTCCACACCTAATGGACCTGTCTGCTTGAGAGAAGGTAGGCTAATTGTCAGTTGTCTAGAGCAGATACTCAAAATGTCCCCCTCTTGCATGAACACACGCTTCAGCACGTCGTCTGACCTCTTGCTGCTCATTATTTATCCAATCCGTGCTGATGTATCTCCATTGCAGCCGTGTTAATCTTTGAAACGAGCTCTTCCCTGCTTGCTATCTCCGTTTGCTACATTTTCTCCATCTTGCAGTCCCAGAGAAAGAAGTTCAATGGTGTTAAGTATGGGGACCGGGCTGGTCAGGCAACTATGGTATCAACTATAGGGTACTCCACCACATTTCAGACTTCCAGTACGCTAATGGTTAGATCACCATTTTCGAGGTAGATGGATTGAAAGGGGTGGTCCCATTGCCTGGCCAGCCCGCTTCCCAAACCTAACACCATTGGACTTCTTTCTCTGGGGCTCCATGAAGGAGAAAATGTACCAAACGGAGATAGTAAGCAGGGAAGAGCTCGTTGCAAAGATTAACACGACTGCAATGGAGATACACCAGCACGGATTGGATAATGTGCAGCGAGAGGTCAGAAGGCGTGCTGAAGTGTGTATTCATGCGAAAGGGGTACATTTTGAGCATCTGCTCTAGACTACTGACAATTAGCCTACCTTCTCTCAAGCAGACAGGTCCATTAGGTGTGGAATCAAATGGGGATAGGTACGGTACGTGATATTCGTGAAACTCGGAAACGGGGATGAATATTGAGAAAAATGTATTAGGATTTTTGTTGGAAATAGAGCCCTGAATCACCTCCTTAAGGCTTTACCTGACCTTTCGATACACCCTGTATAATCTTAAATGCTAATACAAAAAAAGAAGTTTACAGTAACGAAGATGCATCAGTTGGACTTCAAAAATTTTCGTCCATTGACTTATTCAATACTGAAGAAAATAGTTTCAGACTCAAAGAAACCTCTCCAATTTTCAAATGCCTCTTTAAGATTGACTCAACTTTACCAGGCATTTTAAAGGTTGGTTACACTTACTAGCATGAACTGTCATTACATCCAGTACACTATCAAGAAATGGGGTCGTCATAGTTCAACAATTTCAATTTGTGTATTACAACCTAAATATTCAACATGACTTCCTATAGAGAGTTGAAAATTAGCAGATGTAATGTTACTTCTGGAATAGATCCCACCAGTACATCATGTTTTTTACAGGAATCTTGTTACTCGCGATACTGCAGGTGAAGAATATTAACCTGAAAATATGGATATATTTGATGATATAAAGTGCATGGTAAAATTGAATTGCTATAATGCCATTTAAATTTCGGCCAGTGTATGGGACCAGTGCCCACCCAGAATCGTTATGCACAAGGGGAGCTGCGATAGGTAGCGAAATCTGATTATGAAAGCCGCTATAACGGCCCCCAGATGACCGTGCTAACGACACGATATCTGCATTCTGGTTGGATGATCGTCCACCTCTGCTTCGAAATGTGGACGTGAGGTCAGCAGCCGGCCGGACGATCATGGTCCTTCATGGACTGTCGTGCCTCGGATTATTATTATTATTGTTATTATTATTGTTGTTATTATTATTATTATAATAAGCAAATCTTGTTGTTAACACAGTATAATACAACGTTAAATTATAATGTCCAAATGTAGAGGACAGATTCAGATATTATTCATTACAATTCTAATTTAGTTAGTCCACACCTGTAGAGTAACGACTAGCGAGTCTGGCCGCGAAACCAGGTGGCCCGGGTTCGATTCCCGGTCGGGGCAAGTTACCTAGTTGAGGTTTTTTCCGGGGTTTTCCCTTAACCCTGTATGAGCAAATGCTGGGTAACTTTCGGTGTTGGACCCCGGACTCATTTCACCGGCATTATCACCTTCATCTCATTCAGACGCCAAATAACCTTAGATGTTGATAAAGCGTCGTAAAATAACCCATTAAAATAAAATAAAATAATTTAGTTAGATTGTATAAATGTTCAGAATAAATTTGTTTGTTTATTCATTCGTAATTCCTCTCAAAGCAGTGTCCAACCATCTGGTGCAATAAGGTGCTAACCAACATAGACATCCCCGATTATCAAATATGCCTGTAATATAGGTCTTCCAAATTCGGTAAAATGTTTCAAAATTACATAAATGTAACTTAAGAGTCACAGCTTCACATTGAAAGCAGTTTCAGCATTTAAATTTCAATATTTGGAATTATGCGTTTTTCTAAACTTTAAAATGCCCATATCTCAGAAGTAGCTACGTGTGGGTTAACACCTTATTGCACCGAGCCCTTCAATTTCACTCACTGCACTGATACATTCCACTTGATATTCCAGATTTAAGAATCATACTTTCAAGATTTTGCGACTCAGTGGATTATAAGTCGCATTCTTCGAAGGAACAAGCTTTTCAGTTAAAGCTGCTGCAATGTTATCTAGAAGCGGCCTAACAAATTTCACAGTAATGATATTAGCAAATCCGTTTTGGCCGTCTTCATCACAAATTGGCATTGCAAGAGAAGGCATCTACACAGTAACGGCTCAATTTCTGAACGCAAATTTTCTAATATATTCTTGTTTGGTTTTCTCTTTCGATGATTAAGCAGCTGATCTAGAATCAATTTTGCATGAATATTGCCTTCATCGGTCTCTTTCCTTACATTTTCCAGTTCTTTATGTGACGGATCTCTTTCAATTAGTTGGAGTTTTTCGGTTGTTTTCGTTATCTCATCTTGCTTCTCTTGTAACACCTGATTAAGTGTGTAATTTTCACATGCAATCTGTTATTTATTTCTTTTTAGCTCCGCAAAGTTGACAACGTCTGTTTGTGTCGCTTTATGGTCATTTTCAACTGGCAAGAAGGGAATGTCATTAACTGATGCTGAGCTACGCGGAGCATCTTGTTCAAATAGTGAAAAACCAATATTACTAAAAGATTTGCGTTTCTTGGGTGGAGGGAGATCAGTTTTAGTATCTGTTCGTGATGCTCTTCTGATATTTGTCACTTATACCTAGGATAATGAGGGAATATTGTTGGCACAGCATCTGGTTTTAATAGTATAAATTTCCCATTATTAGAATTATCTTCTTCCCTAAAATGCAAACTACAAACGACTGAAGATGGGGAGTTGCTTTAGGAACAAAGTCTTGGCGTGAAATCACTTCAAGCCATTTTCGCATCTTTCCCTTACTTACTTATGGCTTTTAAGGAACACGGAGGTTCATTGCCGCCCTCACATAAGCCCGCCATTGGTCCCTATCCTGGACAAGATTAATCCATTCTCTATCATATCCTACCTCCCTCAAATCCATTTTAATATTATCCTCCCATCTACGTCTCGGCCTCCCTAAAGGTCTTATTTCCTCTGGCCTCCCAACTAACACTCTATATGCATTTCTGAATTCGCCAATACATACTACATGCCCTGTCCATCTCAAACGTCTGGATTTAATGTTCCTAATTATGTCAGGTGAAGAATACAATGCGTGCAGTTCTGCGTTGTGTAACTTCCTCCATTCTTCTCTAATTCCATCGCTCTTAGCCCCAAATATTTTTCTAAGAACCTTATTCTGAAACACCCTTAATGTCTGTTCCTCTCTCAAAATGAGAGTCCAAGTTTCACAACCACACAGAACAACCGGTAATATAACTGTTTTTATAGATTCTAACTTTCCGATATTTTGACAGCAGAATAGATGACAAACGCTTCTCAACCGAATAATAAGAGGCATTCCTATATTTATTCTGCGTTTAATTTTCTCCCGAGTGTCATTTATATTTGTTACTGTTGCTCCAAGATATTTGAATTTTTGTCCACACCTGTGGAGTAACGGTTAGCGCGTATATCCGCGAAATCAGGTCGCACGGGTTCGATTCCCGGTCGGGGCAAGTTACCTGGTTGAGGTTTTTTTCCGGGGTTTTCCCTCAACCCAATGTGAGCAAATTCTGGGTAACTTTCGGTGTTGGACCTTGGACTCACTTCACCGGCATTATCTCCTTCATCTCATTCAGACGCTAAATAGCCTAAGATGTTGATAAAGCGTCGTAAAATAACCTACTAAAATAAAATATTTGAATTTTTCCACCTCTTCGAAGGATACAACCCAAATTTTTATATTTCCATTTCGTACAATATTATGGTCACGAAATATAATAATCTTTCCCTGTCATTCGAAATTTGGTGGAATGATATTGCTCCTTCACTCTTTTTTTCTATTCGAAGTACCCAATGGTACACAACAATTCGTCATTTTGAATCACATCACAATAAACTCACTTACCAGTAGAAAGAAGCACAATATTTTAGTATAATCGCACAAGAAACCATACACACATTCCTCAGCGAACCTTGGTAGCTAATGCCATCTGGCGGAAATTTCACATTTTCTCATTACAGCTTTAACACAGGAATCAACATGAATTGTCAAGGCCGGTAAGGAAGAAGCAAAGCGAGCATCAAGTCGGCCGTGGGTTAACAAGGAAAAGGATAGGACTGAATCCCTCTGTTATATTAGTCCTCTTGCCCATAGTGAACCAAGCCAGTAGTTCTCTTACTTCTCAGAGATAGCACCTCAGTCCAGAAGAGGTGAAGTAATTCATGAAACCTTCACAGCCATACTGATCCAAGTCCGTAGTGGTTCAGAATATTGTCTCATTGCTGTCAAACAACGTTTTAGTGAAAATGAATACCGATATTGACATAGGGGAATTATTCAATATTCTGATGCATGTGGTGGTCAGAATCGGAATGTCACTCCTACAACTAAAGGCTGGTTCACAATAAACCGGAAACGAGAATCGGAACGAAAACGAAAACGGTAAAATTGTTAAAATATATACATTTAAATGTGAGTATTCACAATATTAACGAAAAGCTTGCCGGAGCCCGAGATCGGGAACGGAGAGTTGGCCAAGTTTCAACTTTGGCGTTCACGTTTCCGATCACAGCCCGCTAGATTCATTCTATTGCCATCTAAAAGCTATTTTGTCGTCGTATATTTTGTAGCAAGAAGACCGTGACATAACCTATGCATTATTTTGTTATGTGCATCATGGAGCAAGTTTTATTTCATGAGATTCTAATATTGAAATCCTCACATTTACGATAAGCGGCGCGCCTCGTATAAATATGAGAAAATGAAGCAGAATACGTGGCTTTCAATAGCTGCATCTTTGAACATCGATCGGAAGCGAATCATTGGTTGTATTACACACTACATATTCACGCTTCAATTCAATAACTACTGTTGTGTTCATTTTTGTTCTATTATAAATGTTTCTTCTCTAATTATTTTACGTTATAGTAGACTTAAAATAGGTTGTGATAATAAAGATGCATGGGCATATTTATAGTACCGTACCTAATGAAATGTTTCAGTTGAAATTTCGAAGTTGGTTAACCTGTGTTTATGTTGACTGCCTTGTACTCATGAGAGAACGCCATTGGTCAATTATACACAAATAACATCAGAATGCGTAATATCGACTTTACATATCGTTATTGACATACATATCGATATGCATAGTCGTCTACGTTCTCGGTTTATTGTGAATAAAAAATTTTCATATTTAACGTCCTCTGCTTCTCGTTTTCATTCTGGTTCTCGTTCCCGGTTTATTGTGAACCAGCCTTAAGATAACTGAAACTTTCCTGGTGACGAGATGACTCAAAATTTTCTCGGGCTTCCAGCCAGGTAAAATGTTGGTGATAAAACTAGTCAACAGCACAGACAATTGACCACAAATTCATGGTGTCCGGCCACATTTTTCTTTCAAACTGAACGATTGAACTAGCAATCGCAAGAAAGAACACATGTTCCTGGAGACTGGAAGAAAACTGTCATGAACACAGAGGAAATGCCCAAAATTTTGCGTCTCTGAAGTTAAGAATTTTGATTTTCTTTCTACTGCAGCTTTGGAAGAAGCTGTCTTAAACAGAAAGAAGGATATCGAAGGTACTTTCTTGAGTTGGATGGACATTAGATGTCTGCGAGTTGTGAGAGGTTGTTCCTTCATGTTACAATTCAAAGAAAACTTGAAGGCACACCTTTTCGCAAAATGAATTTGGAAAAGCAGGTTCGTTGATAGTTGCTTCCTTGTCGCGTCGCATGTCACCCAAGTTGTATTTACACGGGCCTTAGAAAGATCAGTGTGGCCAAAAAGGAAGATAATATTGATGGATCTTCTCCCATACATTCCGGTGATTCATCATGCATACTTTAAGAATCTTCCATTGGAGAGTAGGCTCAAAGCTACTTCCAATAGAGTAGAGGAAGATGATAATGTTGTGTACTACAAATGGTAACATGATTCACTTTCTATGTTTTACAATAGAAATGTAATAAATAAATCAATATTAATAAATACAAAGTTCTTTTCTGAACATAAAAAGGTAGGTTTCATTTACACTGTAACATAATTTTTCCTGACAGTTTCATAACCATAGTGAACCAAATCCTCATTAATTAAAGAAGTACACAATATAAAATAGAAATATTAATTTGTTACTTTCCAACGCAGGATATTACAAAGATGATAGTTTTAAATTAACATTGCTATATGTATTATTACATTATCACTCAACCTGAATTACTTATCTTGTGAAAACTTTAAGGGTTGATTTATTAAAATATTACACTACTCAACAAGGTTTTCATAACATGGACGAGAATAACCTTCTATGTAATTTGTATATCCTGATTACGAATAGGGCATTAGAAAAGTGCCTACACGTCATATTTTTTTTTTAGAAACGTATATTTATAGTTAGCAAATAGTATAAAATATGATAAAACCTACCCACTTTGAAATACGTTCTTTTCTTTAATGTAGATATTTTACACAATTATATATCATTTTGTGTTCTTTTAAGGTACCATTTGAAACGCACTTTCACTTTTGTGGGTTGAATGAATGTTACCCTTCGCAGTGGTTTATTGTTTTATTACCCTTATTATGCCGCTGCACGGAAGGTAGTTCACATCCGTCTATGGCTGGGTTTACACATTGCGATTTTGCAGGAACGATTTTGTGGGATCAATTTTGCTGGACGACAACAACACATTGGTTTAAATGGAACGGTGTACACATTGCCGCAGAATCGGAGCTTGCAGGATGGGACTACAGCATGCTGCAGTTTTGCAGGATGCCGCACGGCGGGATGTAGGACTACAACACATGGATTCAAATGGTGGCGTTTAGACAGTGCAGTTTTGCAATCCCACACGGGGAGTTTTACAACTACAACTCAAGCATTCAGGTAACGACGTTCACACAATTCAGTTGTTATCCGTTTGTTTGTGGTCTTGTGCGTGATATTCGACACAGACAGATTTATTCAGTGTATTCAAGAACACCCATCATTGTGGGAGAAAGGGTGTAAAGATTACATGGACAAAAATGTGAGGGAGAAGAGCTGGATTATTGTGGGGGAAAATATGTTTCCATCATGACAACAAATGACGAAAGATGTGTAATTGTATAAATTGAAAAAGTATTCGAACAGTTTAAACTCCAGTGACGATTAGACCTGTGACTCCTACGCGTCTGATCACGGGAACTTCTTATCACAATAGGGTTCAGTCTCCAGTGGCCAAAGAAAAAAATTGGAAAGCATGAGAATAACTTGCCGCTCAAGAAAAATGTCTAAGCAAATGGAAAAGCAATTTTAAGAAAAAAAAAAATCCCATTTAAGTGCACCGAAAATTGCCTGTGATCTTGAACTACAACTAAGTGTGACAGCACAGTTCATAATTATTTGAAAAACAATGAATATCGTAATAGTCAGAAGAAAATATTTGTTAATGAAATGTTTAGGAAGAAAGATTAAAATTCGCGGAGAAAATTATATATATGGAAAACACCCCTAATCCGTTCTGGAACAAAGTGAAATTCACAGACGAGAGCAGATTGAGTATTTTTTCTTCAGGTGGAAGATGTGACGAAATACTGAACTCTACTCATGAGTAAAGCCTTATTGATGTCACTTATGAAGTTCCAATCTGTCTTCGGCAAGTTGACTAAACAACAACATAGTTATATTGAAATTTATTCAGTTTATTTTGTAAATTTTTATTATATATGTTATACTACAGCCCAAGTAACTGAAATGGCTGACTATTGTGTTCATAATTATTATCTTTGATCGTATGGGATACTTTCCAAAAAAATGCCATAACTTTTGTCTTTTTAACTGAGCTTCCTGAACTATATTCTACAGTATCCTTGCATAAATACTGAACGGCTATTTGGAACTCATCTTAAATTGGCGAATATCACTTACTCATCTGCAAACATTATAGAGTCCACACCTGTGGAGTAACGGTCAGCGTGTCTGGCCGCGAAACCAGGTGGCCCGGGTTCGAATCCCGGTCGGGGCAAGTTACCTGGTTGAGGTTTTTTCCGGGGTTTTCCCTCAACCCAATACGAGCAAATGCTGGGTAACTTTCGGTGCTGGACCCCGGACTCATTTCACCGGCATTATCACCTTCATATCATTCAGACGCTAAATAACCTAGATGTTGATACAGCGTCGTAAAATAACCCAATTAAAAAAAAAACATTATAGAATTTAAAATATGTGAACCTAATTAAAATATGTTTCGAGATTGTTTTGCTGATAATAGGATGACCAGAACTCTTAACGATATTCTGAAACATAGTGCTGTAAAGATGATGATCAAGAGTTCGTCGAAGAAATTGGATATTCGATAAAACTTAAAAAAAAACTTATTTTCATATTGTTTTATCTAAGTGATTTTAAAATTTAACAAACCCTTCATTGACACAAAAAAGAATGAACCTAGGATCTTTTTTCTATTGATTCCTTTACGGAAACTAGCAGTTTCACAGACAGAGCTTACAGTTTTGAATGACTAGTTGTCAGACTACAATAACGGACCTTCGGCTGGGCCTTAAATTTATGATCACCCAAACGAGGGATTGCGTTTTTGTGGGAAATGTGTAGACCGTTGAAGGGCATCGCGTCAGGCAGGAGGTAATAAAACGGGTCCTGCAAAATCGCAATGTGTAGACCCAGCCTATAACTAAGAGAAAGGTTGCCCTTGTATTGTGAGACAAGAAATGGCCAATTTAGCGAATATTTATGATTGTGGAAGTGTTATGAGTGGTACTAGTTATTCTGTAATAGTGTTAAACGAATCGCAATCGTCGTTCATGTAAAAATTCTCCAAATAGTTTGTGCTATGTTTGTGGGGAATTAACTTTGAAATCACAACGTCGATCAATTACAGTCAACTTAAAAAGGGCTAATTGTATTTTGGCTGTAAAGTGGGTGAACAAGTCGAAAATTGAGCACCACACGTGTGTTGTGTAACGTGTTGTGTGAAGTTAACAGAGTGGTTGCGGGGGGGGGGGGATAACATGTCTTTTGCTGTTCCAATGTTTTGGCGGCAGTCTACCAGTCATCTGGAAGATTGTTACTTATGCATTACCGAAACAGAGAGATTTTCAAGAAAAACTAAAAATAAAATTGTGTATCCTAATCTCCCCTCAGCTATAAGACCCGTGCCACAATCTCCTGAACTTCCTGTCCCTATCCCTTAGCCCAGTGGGGAAGATTGTCATTTTAGAGGAACACGAACTATCAGGATCCTCAGACTACCCTTCAATTTCCGCTGATCCCACCTACATTTCCGAACATCATAAAACACTACATCTGATACGACAGGCAGAACTTAATGACCTAGTTAGGGATTTAGGTCTTTTCAAGCAACACGCTGAACTATTAGGTCCTAGATTACAAGAATGGAACTTATTAGCAGGGAAAGGAAGTACATGCCCTAAAAACGTGAAGAATATGTATGCATTTATGCCGTAAAAATAGATAAATATCCTACAAGATACGCATTATCAGTTTAAGATTATTTTAACAGAACAATAAGGTATAGGTAACTTACGTTTAATCTATGGATTTTGAAATGCTTGTCTCATTGCTGAATGCCCCATTTGTGCTGTTACAGTTCACAACTAAGCAGTGACGTATGCTTTCTGTTGTGATTCTTCGCCTGTTATCTCTCAGCATAGCTTTGTAGGACGAAAAACTTCGTTCTACGTCACAAGAAGTAAGAGAGGCTTGCAC
The DNA here is from genome assembly GCF_040183065.1 of Periplaneta americana. Lineage (NCBI taxonomy): Eukaryota > Metazoa > Arthropoda > Insecta > Blattodea > Blattidae > Periplaneta > Periplaneta americana. Next base: position 120,401,773 of record NC_091119.1, read on the forward strand.
AAAAGCTGTGAGCTGTTCTATAGAAAATTTTGTTTGTTTTTTGGGTGTTTTTCCTTCGAGAATATCTTGAATTTCTTTAAGTTGATAATAGCCAGGGTTTTTGGGAAGCATATTTGCTGTTTTCTTGTTCACTTTATCTCCTATATTTCCTGGAACTGATGTTAAACTGGCTATTGTTCTATCGAAATCTGCTAAAGACTGCAGTAAAGAAATACCAATTGCTAACTTGAGAGGTTCCCTACGAGGGCGTAATCGTTACATTCAAAATTAATAAACATAAATTAGTCGTGTTTACGAGGTTACATACTTTTAAATATGAGGGAAAGACAAATACACATACATAATATGCAGTTTCCATGCATAAATGTTAAAATATGATGCTTTTATAAATAAAGGCAAAATATGCACTTTTATGCATAATAAAAATAATATCATTGTATTCAGAAATTTGTTGTTCATGTAGATAATCTTTCAGCATATTCACACAATGATAGAGAACAAATATGCAAATGCATGAACTTCATTTCCCTACTTATTAGCAAAAGATACCAAGATTTCAGTGTTCAGAAGACGAAATGATTAGCTGACTAGTTATTTTGCCTGCAAAAATGTGAACGGACTGATGGACGAATTAGATATTTAATATAATCCAGAAGAATGGAGACTGTTCATCGATTCATCAAAACTAAGCTTAAAAGCAGTTTCATTGCGCAATGGCAATAGAAAATCTTCCATTCCAGTGCTCATTCAGTCGGTGTGAAAGAAACTTATGAAAACATGTCACTAATATTGAATGCAGTAAATTATAATGAACATCGCTGGGCAATTTGTAGGGATCTGAAACTAATAGCTTTGCTGCTTGGATTACAAAGAGGGTTTACTAAGTTATGTTGTTTTTTATGTTTGTGGAACAGTCGAGCAACAGCACAACATTATGTGGTGAAGAACTGGCCTATCAGACAAGGTTATATTCCTGGTGAGCATAATATTGAATATCCGCCGCTAGTGCAACGTACTTCTTCCTCCAATGCATATAAAAATAGGACTAATGAAAAATTTTGTGAAACCTCTAGATAAGAGTTGAGAAAACTTGTAATACTTAAAGACCCTGTTTCCTAAATTCAGTGATGCTAAATTAAAATAGAAGGCATATTTGTCAATCCACAAATTTGAAAACTTTTGAAGGACAACATTTTTGAGAAAAGACACCCCTAAGGAATTACCAGCATGGAAGTCTTTTGCATCTGTCGTCAAAGAGTTTTTAGGGAATCACAAGGCAGAAAATTATGGTCAATTAATAGAGACGTTACTAAGAAACTACAAAAATATGGGCTGCCGTATGTCACTGAAGATTCACTTCTTACATTCACATTTGGACTTTTTTCTTCAGAACTTGGGGACTGTAAGTGATGAGCAGGGAAAGCGATTTCGCCAAGACATTGCTACAATGGAGTAACGGTATCAAGGAAGATGGGATAAAAGCGATGATGGGCGATTATTGTTGTCTTTTAAAAAGGAAAGATTCCAGTTCTCATAAGGGAAAAAAATTAAGGGTTTGTTATCTTTCCATTTTATTGCACGAAGAGTGGTTTTCATAAGTCTTAATAGCTGGTTAGTTATTAATGTATCCGTTTTATCATATCTAAGCTGCCCTTGAAAATTTTCATACAAAAATTATGACAAAGTAATTTTTAATAGGTTAAAAATCCTGATTTTTCAATGAATCAAGTAAATATTTATAACACAAAAACGTGACGTGTTAACGAACTTCTCACTGTCATTTTCGTATTCAGTGCATGCAAATTAGTTAAGATCAGCCTATTTTATTTATGTTAAGGAAAAAAAGTTCAAATTTGTTGAGTAGTGCACAGAGCACCCTGGGGCTAGCATCTCTTACCCGCGAAAAACACTGTGCACCATGGTGCATTCGTAGCTGCTAGCGAGTATGCTCTCTACCTCTTCCTTCTGCACGATGGGGACGGCTCCGCTTAAGGCTGGTTCACAATAAACCGGAAACAAAAACAACGAGAACAAGAACGAAAATATTGTTAAAAATGTATTTAAATGTGAGCATTCACAGTTAACTATTGTGAACGCGCATATTTAAATATATTAATTTTAACATTTCTGTTCTCGTTGTCGTTTCCGTTCCCGATTTATTGTGAACCAGCCTTTACTCTTTGCACATTTCAGCTGACGACCACTGGTCTATAGTCTATGTATAAAATAAGAAAGCATGGGAACTTTGACTTCAAAAATCCATTTCGTGAATAATGCTTTTAATGTAGACTATTAAAACCATGTTTTAATTTTAAAATTTCAATACTTACCTTTCTGAGTCCTGAGAGTATAGTATACTAAATTATACGTGATTATGGTAGAAGCTGTATTGTGCAGAGATTAAGTGTAGAATTATGTTGAACTTTAAAAATAAAACAAATGTGTCAGGAGGATATTCAAAGCTGCATGTCCTTAACCAACAAAACTCACGAATAATCGTGATACTACTTCGATCATATTATATCATTCTTTTAAAAATTGCATTTGATCTTCCTGCAACTAGAGAGAAAATAAGGGCATTCAAGCTCGATAGTCCCTTCCATAAAAAAATATATCGGTGGCTGCGTATGCAATTTTTCGCGTACGGTACTTACAGTACTAATGATTAAGCTCCGTATTCCAGCTACCTAAAGACTGAAGTTAAATACACATTGGGTATATAGTACGCCGAACACAGGTAATGCAACGGATAAGGATGTAAACAAACAGGTCGTCACTGCGTGTTCGTGGAGTACAGTCAACTCCAGACATTTTGAAACTATACGAGTAAACACATGCTTGAGCCGTGATGTTCATTTTCGTCGTGATCTTTACTGTGAATAGTAACGTGCATTCGTAAGTTATGGAACTTGAACATATGCGGATGTCACTTGAAATGATTATATATTGCAAGAAATTGTTTCAATAGCACATGACTTTATTGGTGCATGATGTAGTACGAAATATTCATATTGTCTGACATTTTTTCGTGTTTCATTAGAATTGCATGTCGCTCATAGAAACCCCATTAATTTTCTATATACTTTTCTAGAAATTCTCTAAAATGTATATTATTTAATTTACTAATTGGGATGTTGGCACTGAACAAAATGGTAGACTACACAAATCCATGCTAAACATAGAGTTAATATCTTCAAAATTTTCAGATTTTGATGGTACTGGTTCTTTTGGATTACGTTCAACACACTTTCTGTGCCTTTTGGTATTGCAATGCCTTCACTATAATTGCGTCCCGATTTTGACTTTCTAGAGCAGGGCGGGCACCGGGAGCGAATCCAGACTCTAAAAGGGGACGCTTAATATTCATTCGTCAAGACATCAGCGCTGCGCGGTGTTCGGCGGGAGAAATGGGGTTTAAGAGAAGTCATATGGTTCCCCGTGAGAGAGTAGAATCCGCTCTTGGTTCCCAGCCCTGTTCCAGAGGAAGAAGGCAGAGAATGCGTAACTATTTTGTATACGAACGTACCTGTACCTGCGCTGTGACGTCACTTATACTTCGAATCAGGCAACTTCATTCCAGTTTATAGGTAGCTAGAATACGGAGCCTACTTACTAATGATTAAAGAGGCAATATTCACCTTCAAGTCGTCCTCGGTGGCGCAGGCAGTATAGCGTTGGCCTTCTGTGCCCGAGATTCCGGGTTCGATCCCGGCCCAGATCGATGACATTTAAATGTGCTTAAATGCGACAGGCTCATGTCACTACATTTAGTGGCATGTAAAAGAACTGCTGGACAAAATTCCGGCACATCGGCGACGCTGATATAACCTCGGCAGTTGTGAGCATAATTAAAACCTAATTTTTTTTAATTTCACCTTCGGCGAAGTTCTCGTTTAGGTTCATGAACATTGCATACTGCAAATTTTTCCATCCATCTCTTAAGGAAAATCGCTCAGTATTATAAAAGTTTATGCTATTATTTATTGTAAATTAAATTAAATTATGAGGTAAGAAAATACTGAATTATATTAAATTATACTAGGTTATACTAGATAATTATAAATATAATTTTGACACGCACAGAAACCAACAAACGGGAGAACGTAATGAAGAAAAACAGTGATGTCAAAGCAAGCGCATTTTTCTGACCTTGACGTGCGCGGGCATCAAGCGCTAAGTATGGAAAGGGGAAGGGTTGTGTACATGAATAAGCAGCCTGTTGGATTAAGAAAACAGTGGTGCACAAACTTCAGACGGAACATGAAATTTTATGTCGTTATTTTCATATGGCTTCTTTGTGTTTGTATTGTATTTATATTGTCTGTAAAACAAAAGTAATAATACCAATTTCTTAATATTGCAGTTGTGTTTTAAATGTTAATAATATAATAAGGAGTTAAGAAGGAATATTCACATAAGTTCCATAATAGTACAACTATATTGTACTAAATGGATGAAACACATCATTCATAAAGAAAGTGATATAAAAAAAAAGTATGACATGATAAGTTGGAATATGGATGGTACCTTTAGCCTTATAAAAGTAATCAATAAACCAATTAAAATAATATTACAGTACAAAGCAAAGTTACCTAGGTGCTCTATGTGTTTTAAGTGTAACTAATATTCCATAACAAAACCCTTATCGCATTATGCTTTTAAAGTGATATTGGTGGGCAACTTCCTGTCATTAGAATATTAAATTAATTTCTCGAAATGTGCTAAAGCTATAGAGCTGACATTTCTACAACACATGGGCACGTATTTTGTGCTTATGATGTAACAGTAGTTGCTTTGTTAATTCATTTCCTTACAAACAATTTCCATGCGAATATTTTCAAAATTTTCAATACACTATCTTTAGTAATACGTATATTAGATTTACGAAAACATTCTGTAAGGCTACTAAATAAATAGGCCTATATCTAAAAGTTTCACTGTTCTATAAAAAAAAAAGTAGAACGGCTGGGGGGATCATCGTACTAACCACACGATACCTCCATTCTGGTTGGATGATCGTCCACCTCTGCTTCGGCATGTGGGCGTGAGGCCAGCAGCCGGCTGGTCGGTCTAGGCCCTTCACGGGATGTAGCGCAACGGATTATTATTATTATTATTATTATTATTATTATTATTATTATTATTATTATTATAAAAAAGTTGAGAAAATATTTCTTTTGAATAAAAAAATCAAACTTGTGAAAAATGAACATTAAAATTAAAACTTACATTCTTATAATGCACTTATACTTCTCAGACAAATCTAAAAATTAACATGGATACAGTTGTAGTAAGTTCTCTTCCCATTATCCATTGAATCAGGTGCTGGCCATCCCTGAATATAGCTCGATCAAGCGGCATATACTACCTCTTTCGTCTGTCTCTTTCCGCTGTCAAGCGCTCAGGCTCTTCTGGGCTCTAATGCGCGCGCTTGCTCCTATGGGCATCAATTGACATGACTGGCATATGACATAATATAGCCCTACACTTGTCGTGCCTCATGGAACGCTTTTGCCATCTAACGGTAACACTTCGCATAAGGTATTCCTATTTTTTGAAATGTGAGGAACTAATGCCGAATAAGGCCAGGAATACACGGGCGCGCTGCGGCAGTAACGCAACAAGGGTCGAACAGAATTCGAGGCCTCGTTCGCTCGTTTGTACGCGATTTCAAGCACGCGCTGCGGCCAGAACGCGCACACCTCAAATGCCGCGCAGCGATCCGTTTCTTGTCGGTTTTTCTCGCGAACACAAAGGGATTCGTTGCCGCAGTGTGGACGGGTTCGTTGCCGTTTGTCTCGTGAAGCGCTCACACCCCAAGCATGGAGTGGTCTGAAGTAGACTGGACCTCCTAAATTATGCCCTGTCTTGTGGAAACATGGTGATATTGACTATTATAATAAAAACAACGGAACGTGCCATTGAATACTCCAGATGAGACAGGGCTCCAAAACGAGCGAAAAAGCAGGATGATAGTACAGAATTACTGACAGACATTGTTGGAATTATGCAAGCCGCTGCTGGGACGTTAATTTTTTTAATTAGTTCAATCAACTACTAGGTTAGGTTCTATTTAGCGTCGATGAAGTTTGTGATAGCGAATTGGCAATTGACGAAATGATGCCGAGGATTCGCCATAGATTACTTGACATTCGTCTTACGATTGAGGAAACCTCAGAAAAACACAATTAGGTAATCAGCCCAAGCGGGAATCGAACCCATGCTTGAGCACAATTCCGGATCAGCAGGCAAACACGCTACTGCCTGAACCACACCGATGGTTTCTGGGAGGTTAAAGATCACTGTTGAACAGTGTGAAGTCAAATCATTTTGTACTTTCTTTTATCGAAAATAATAGCATATCATGCGACTACTAGGAAAGGAATTCAGCAAGCTATTTATAACATTCAGGTTAAAGCAAAACGAAACTTCTTTGAAATACCAACTTACTATGGACAAGAACGTTTTCATTCATCTGCACCTTCATTTGATGTCTTATTCCCAAATGGGTTACCCTAGACAACCTACTCAATCAATTACTCCCTCAACTTACTATGCTCCAGCTCCCGAACCATCGCAACGTCCTCCGACTCAAGTCTTCTCAAGCCGACTTTAATGACAAAATCTCCAATCCCATTCTTACTACACTACACCCTGTCACTTTCGGATTTGAATCAAACTCTCTTGGCTCTCCCCAACATCATCCAGTCAAAACTCCGTCCCCAGAATGTTCATCACATAGGCTACTCCGATAGTCAAAACCAGCATGTTTAATGTCTTCTGTTTTTTCTTATTATTTTTAATGAATTGACTAAGAATTTTTGTAATGCTTGTTGTATATATTTTGCATTCCTATGTTTTATTTTAAAATCATTTTCTTTGTCTGATTTAAAATACTCGTTTTGACTACACTTAAATTAAAAACATCATTTGGCAAAGTCGGACTGAGTAGCATAGTTGGTATAGCGCTGACCTATGCTCAAGGTTGCGGGTTCGATCCCGGCCCAGGTCGATGACATTTAACTGTGTTTAAATGCGACAGACTCATGTCAGTATATTTACTGGCATGTAAAAGAACTCCTGCGGGACAGAATTCCGGCACACCGGCGTTGCTGATATGACCTCTGCAGTTTGCGAGCGTCGTTAAATAAACCATAATTCCGTTTTATTTGGCAATCAAATTTTGATTACTCGAAAAAGAAAATGTTTGTAGTTTCATTGTATGTGTTTCTTTATTACAATGCGACTTCGAAATATTATTGATTTTTCTTTGTGTGATATTTCGAATTTTTTAACTGTAATTCTCTCAATGTGTCATTATTTGTATTGCAATTAAAATACCCCATTAAAGAAGCACAATATGTTGGTACTATGATTTAACTCATCTTGATATTTTTCTTTAATGTGGTGACAATTGCTGGGCAAACTTCTGGAATTATTTCTCCGATAATCTGTTTTGAAATTCGCAAAATGTACTGAAGGCTCGTAAACGAATCCACTGTCACCAAGAATCGTAAAGTCAGTGCGAACCTGGAATATTGACATATACAAACAATCAACCAAAAATATTGTTTTACATGCTTTGTTAATTACACAATAACATTCTTCAAAGGATGAATTGAGTTTGGTACAATAAATGGGCCTACTGTCCTATCTTGACTTCAGATTGGTTCTCGCACGTTGGTGACTGATTTTTTAATTTGGCCCAATTTTTATCAATAATTCTCCAGAATTGATCAGCCGAGTAGTCCTAAGGTTTTTATACTGGCCGCTTATTGAAAGTCTATTGCATTTAACAAATTACTCCCTAGCAGCTTCTTGTACAGTCTGTATGTCGACGTTTCTTTCTGTTGAAAATGTATCCTATTACTACCAAAGCGCAAATAGCAGTTAACAAAACCTTCCTCGTTTTTCATGGTCGTGCATCGTGCTAGATAGAACGGAACTAGAAAGGTGTTCGAGGCTTGCGCGCTGCTCAGATGGTTCGTATCGTGCGCACCGCTTGTTCGAGAGTGCACAATTTTCTCCGCGCGTTACTGCCGCAGCGCGTCCGTGTATTCCGGGCCTATTATGAGAGACTGAAATTTTGTGTAGTATGTAATATAACATTATTGTTTTACATCGAAGCTGCATAGTATGATAATTATTGCATACTTCGTATTATTTTCCTTTATTAACTGGTTTATTTTTTCGTGGCTTTAATAGAACAAAATTAATTTTGCCATGAAGAAAGAATTTGCAGTATGTTTTATCTCGCGGTACAGAACTGCACAGCATGAATCATGGTTCAGAATTGTGTAATTCTTTTATTACATATAATTGTATCCACTTATTCTGATCTAAATTGAGAAAAATGCAAAGGAAGACTTTATTAAACAATATAAAGAGCTATTTATGTCAATTATATATTAATATACATACCTTTATTCTTCTTATGTATTAACATTATTTTATGTATTTCTGTAACTACGTTTCTTTCTACTTGTTTTATTTTCCTTTCTTCATTCCTCTCAAACCAATTTTTTATGTAGATTGTATAACCCGCGAAGCAAGCTGTAATCAACTGTAATTAATGTAGATTATTGCTGGGCTTTCAAATAGTTTCATTAATTAGTGCTAAATTAAAATGGCAGGATTTATGTGTATGCAGTTTGTATTTGCTACAGTTAGGGCTTTACAAACTGCTCGAAACGATATTTTCGACTTTCGAGTGATTACAAAACATGGGTGAGCAAAATCATTTAGTAGGCTCTGTGCTGCTAGAACAATAAAATAATCCATCAGTTTACTTTAATGTAGTAAAAGGAATGTATTTGTAAACTAAATTAATTGTTGTAGGTTAAATAATTGAAATGTTCATATGCTTGCCAGCATTTCGAAGGTGCCAGGGTAGTTACCACATATCTGAAAATCCTTAATTTTTCAAGAGACAAAAACCATTTTTGGAGATAATATTGTCAGATGAATAATTTGGTCCTCATTGAATATTAAGTTAAAATGGCCTAATGGAACTACTTTTATAACTAAAACACCAATAAAAATTGCAAAAAGAAATGTAAAATACTTTGTTGAGGCTTCCGTTGTGTATACATTTTTATTGGTCGATATTATGCAGATACGTGGTATTGTACTACGTTTTATTCACTTACATGTTATTGCCTGTTTGATGCTAGATGTCAGCAAGTGATACTCCTTGTGCTTTTTCTTTGGATTATGATTTCTCTTATACTAATGCCTGTGTTTATAACTTATCTTAGGTTCAAAGAAGCATGAAAAATGACGTCTACTCATACAGAGTGTTATACAATGCAGGTATATTATACTATACTTCGGGTTTCTATACAATATATCTTGCATCATAATCACGTATGAAGTATAGTTTAATATACAGGGAAAGGATTTATATGTAAATACATATTTACTTATAAAGCTAATATAATTTATATTTTGCATTATCTTTATGTTTCACAATGTGTAGGGTTGAAAAATCCTACTTTTATTTTCCATATTTTTCCATATTTTAGAGTTTAGTACATATTTTCGTTAATTTCCATATATTTTCCATATTTCATATAAAACAGTCCATATTATATTAGGTTTAACAATAAAACAAAACAAAATTCCATTAACTTTTAAAAATACATTTCAACAATAGAGATTTAAACACATGTTCAGTAATCCCTTTAACATCAGAGTTATTTGAAAATTAGCAGTCCTATCAACAATGGGAAAGTAAGTTACAAAACTGTATTAATTTAATTTAAAAATTTTAACAGACTTCAGTTGTGCAGCTCAACAGTTAAATGCCAGTCAGAGTACACATAGGTTCAGTTTTGTAAATCATACTATAAAGACGGTAAATATGCCAAAAGTACGTCATTCAGTCAATTTAAAATCAAAACTAACAAGTTACATTTCAGAATTTAAAGAAGATGGTTTATCAACTGACAATAAAATATTATTTTGTAATTTGTGTCAGTGTGCAGTATCATCTACACAAAAGTTCCTGGTGCAACAACACATTACAACTAGTAAACATCAGGCCAACAAACAACTAAATTCCAAGCAGAGACAATTGTTTTTAACACAACCAACAACATCGAATGTAAGATCTGAGTTTAACATCGACCTGTGCCGTTCTCTCATCTCTGCTGATATTCCTCTCTACAAACTAAAGAATAAGGTCTTCAGGGAATTCCTTGAAAAATATACTCAACATACAATCCCGGATGAGTCAACACTTAGGAAGACGTATGCTCCATCCATCTACAATGAGACAATACAGAAGATAAGAGATGAAATTAAAGATAGTTCAATTTGGGTTTCCATTGATGAGACTCCCGACAAAGAAGGTAGACTTGTTGGTAATGTAGTTATCGGTTTGTTAAGTGAACAATATTCTGAACGAATTCTTTTACATTGTGATGTTCTAGAAAAGTGCAATAACAAAACTATAGTTAAACTGTTCAACGAAGCTATGGGTATCCTGTGGCCAAAGGGTATTATGTACGATAATGTGTTATTCTTTATTAGCGATGCTGCCCCTTATATGGTCAAAGCTGGACAAGCATTATCTGTTGTATATCCTAAATTGACTCATTTTACTTGTGTGGCGCATGCATTTCATCGTGTGGCAGAAGTGGTCAGAGACAATTTCCCTAAAGTAGATTTGTTGATTTCATCAGTGAAAAAAGTACTGTATTTCTCAAAGCTCCCAGTAGAGTTAACGTGTTGAAAGAAATGTACCCTGAAATTCCATTGCCACCAAAACCAATTTTAACTAGATGGGGTACATGGCTAGAAGCAGTTGAATATTATGCCGAACATATAGACTCTATTAACAATGTTCTCCTTGCATTGGACTCTGAAGATGCAGTCTCAATTGATACTGCGAAAACAGTTACCTGTGACATAAGTGTGAAGAATGACTTAGCTCACATTCAGCATACATTTTCATGCATCATAAAAACGCTCAAAAGTCTCCAAAATAGGCACCTTTCACTATCTGAAAGTTTTGAAATTATAAATAGTACTGTGGAACAACTGAATCGTGGTAGAGGTAAAGTTGCAGATGCAGTAAGAGCTAAGGTGGACACTGTACTTTCAAAAAACCCTGGATATGAAGAACTACAAAAGGTTGTTGCTGTGATGAGTGGTGAATCAACAGTGAAGATTAACTTGGACTTATCCCCAGCAGACATTGTGAAATTGAATTATGTACCAGTTACTTCTTGTGACGTCGAACGCTCTTTTAGTCAGTATAAATCTATCCTCAGAGACAATAGAAGAAGATTCACTTTTCAGCACTTGAAAGAAATGTTTGTAACCTATTGTTATGGTAACAGACAATAAAAATTGTGTTTTGTTGAAACTACATTGGAAGATAAGGTACGTCCATTATATTTTTTGTTTAGTTTGATTAAAATGTACCAATATTTAACGTACATAGTCATTTTTTTATAATTTTAAGTCCATATTTAATTCCATATTTTGGTAAAAATCCATATTTAATTCCATATTTTGGTAAAAATAACTACATATATATTTACATATTTCATATATTTTTAGTCCATATAAATCCGTTCCCTGTTAATATACAACGCTACAACGCTGTATTTATTACGAACGGTTTATACGGGCGTGGGCCCAGGGCGGTAAAATTTTGAGGAAAGTAAAAATCGAGTTTAGAATAAATGTTCGATATTTTTCCACTTCGCAGATGTCTGCTTTGAATAGTAGCATATGTTAAATTATTATATGCCACTTCTTTTTGTTACCCCCACCACCTTTTACATATTGACTGCTAGGTGTTTAAGATTTGCATAAGTCGATGAAGGAGCAATATTTTTTCGGGTTAGTTGGCATAGCACTACCTATATACGGAGTTGTGTATATGTAATATATTATTAAATTAAAATAAATATATAGCTTAATTTAGTTTTAAAAATCAATTAAAATTGAATCTTTTTTTAATCACCTTTGAACTCTATGGGATCTGTAGTTACATGAACAAAACCGTTGGCTTATTTTTAAAACCTCGAGCCTGTATTTGAAGAAATTGTACAAGAGAGCAAAATAACATTCTTTTTACCCCCCCCCCCCCCAGCTAACAACTATTATGCGCTATTATGCATTTGCTATTTGAAAATTATGGACACATTTGCAGACTTATGAGGTGTTATCCGCAGACGCATTTTGAAAATATACACAGATTTCAACATTCCGGAAAAATTGGACTTACGGGGTTTTAGAAGTAACCCGATGAAATCGATGGTGTCAAATAATAACCAGCCACACATGCGCAAAATTATATTTTGCTTCAGCTGTTAATACCTCGTATGTGTTCGAAGATAATTAAAGTGAAATACTGGTTTTTGTAATACTCCGTAACTGAAATCACTGCAGATGATGCGCAATAGCACATATCTACTACAATGTTCCATATGACTGAGGCGTTGCTGTGCCAGCTAAGTAATGCAAGTACAGTACTCTGTGAAACTCAGTTTTTACAATTTTACTATTTTCAATTTGTAAATCTCAATGTTCTTCATACTGTGAGTATGAAAGTGAAGGGAACCTAGAAACTCAATTTTTGCTTCTGTACTACTTAAATACTGAGTCGAATAGTGATTCCTGCATTAAACCTCCAAGACGTATCATCATCTCTGTAGTCTGTTACCAAAACCAGAACAGCATACTTGCAAATGCTTTACTTAATTTCTCTGTTGAGCACAATGTGACAACAGAACAAAAATATTTGATTAAAAGTAACATACAGATGGAATGTGATAGTGTTCATGCCTTGATCGAACGTCGCCTAAAGAAAAAGGGCATTTATTTGACATCAGACTGTTTGAAAATTGCAAAAGAGACTATTCTACTTGAGCACACTCAGTATCTATTCATCTGTAAGGCCCGGAGAAACATCAGGAGATTCAGAGGTAAAAGATGTAAATGCACTGAAATACGATCCACAGAAGAGTAATTTTGTACAAAGTGGACTTCGATGACCCTGTCGTGAGTTACTACAATGTCCGAATAAAGATATATTTGCCAAACAATCGGACTATACAAGATTGTACAGTTCTCCACTTCCACTTTGTCGAAGTTTAATGACCTGCAGAGTCTTAAAAGAAATGCTGCCAGTGGACACTCATTCGTTTTATGATGCTCTGCCTGTTTGTTCGGAGAAAGGAAAAAATGTTCAAGCGTTTTATATGTTCATGATAAAAATCCAATATTACTGTAGTTGAAAAAGAAGATAAGACTTGAGTAATTATCTAAAAGCAAGTTACCGGTGTCCACTCTGTTTTGTATTGATTTCTATGTTTTTGTATTCATTTATTTATGTTTCTGTATTCATTTATATATTATACGAGTAAAACTCAGAAATTTTGTTGTTTTATAAGAAAAATGTACACCTTTATAGTATTATAACTACGCATCTCGTTCTTCATTCATGGTTCTGAATTGCTGAAAGTTGTCAAGTTAGTGTTCTACTGAAGTAGGCTTACAAAATACTGTGTATGAGTAGATGATTTTTCATGCTTCTTTGAACCTAAGGTAAGTTATAAACACAGTCATGAGAAATCTTAATCCAAAGAGAAAGCACAAGTAGTAGCACTTGCTGACATCTGGGATCAAATAGGCAATAACATGTAAGTGAACAAAACGTAGTACAATACCACGCATCTGCATGAGCATTTCGTTTTGCAGTTTTTATTGACATTTTAGTTATAAAAGTAGTGCCATTAAGTAATTTTAACTTAATATTCAATTAGGACCAAATTATTCATCTAACAGCATCTCCAAAAATGGTTATTGTGTCTCCTGAAAAATTAAGGTTATTAAGATAAGTGGTAACTACCATGGCACCATTGAAATGCTGGCAAGCATATGAACATTTCAATTATTTAACCTACAACAATTAATTTAGTTTACATGTGCATTACTTTTACTAAATTAAAGGAAACTGGTGGACTATTTCATTGTTCTATCAACACAGAGACGAAGGAAAGCATTAAGCCTAATAAATGATTTTGCACACCCATGTTACGTAATCACTCGGAAATCGAAAATATCATTTCGAGCAGTTTGTAAAGCCCTAATTGTAGCAAATATAAACTGTACATATATATATGAATTTTGACATTTTAATTTAGCACTAATTAATAAAACTCTATTTGCAAGCTCAGCAACAATCTACATTAATTACAGTTGATTACAGCTAGCTTCGCGGGTTTCGCCACTCCCTGTCGTCGCCTAGGTAGCAGCATCAGCGCCGTTCCGGTCGAGGTGGGTTCCTCCAAGTCGGTGACCGGGGGGTGCAATGGTGGCTCTCGTGCTCTTCTTTTCTGCCATTTTTCGTCTTATCACCAACCATCCCTTTTCGTTCTCTCTTCTTTTTTATCATTCTATTTCTCTCCGCCGGCCGCTATTGCATGCGGAACGCCCACCACATCATCACAGCCATTTTCACCTCTTCATCCCCGCTGTAAGTTTCTGCCACGTCCGCCGCCATGACGAGATTTCTTAAGAATGCCTGGTGAGGCTACATTATTCTTCCTCTTCTAGTTCATTATATTCATTCTTAGGTTAAGGTTCTTAGGCTTATAACTCCCGTCTCACCAGCGGGGATCTTTTCTATCTCCGTGGTCCTGTCCCACTGTTTCGAGCGCGACTTCTAACTTGTGTGGCCCGACAGGGCGCCCAGCAACGAAGCAATAGTGGACCCTTCATACTGCCCCTATATGCAAGTCTAGGTGCGAAGCCCGACCAGTAGTCAAGTACACTCACGTAGAGTCCCAATGGGGGCCCGGAGCGGCTTAAACGTCCCGGTGACCGACTCTGCTCGCCGGGGCGGATATATCGCTCCGACGTTTTACCGCTGACGTATGGGTGTCGCAGTGTAATCAACCACAAGTCCCCTGAAGCTGCGTGCGGTTTCGGATTGCTCCGGCTTTGGGAGGGTAGGTCGGAGTTAGCCGAAGTAGTCTGGCGGTTGTGTTCAGTGTAGAGTGGGGAGCCACGGGCGGTTATTCCCGTGGTAGGTGCATAAAACTGCGACACGCCTCTGGTGTAAGACTTGCCATTAGGTGTGTAATCAGTTTGAAGGGTAAATTGCGTGAAGTGGGTTGCTTGGGATCGGGCTGTGGGGGGATCCCCACGGCCGGCACAGACCGCGAAGAATTCTTAGGTGTCTTTTTCTTTCGCCCCCCCCCCCCGGTGGCCAGTTCAAATTGGCCTCTTCGCGCTCCTCTTCCCCTCCAGAAAAACATCAACAAAAGAAAATGAAAATAGTAAAAGACTGCACAACTGAAGTTAATAAGACGAACACTGCAATGGAATTGGACCCTGAGAAGGTAATAATTAGAGTGCCGCCTCCAAAGTTTATTAATATCACGTTGGATGGGACGGAAAAAACAATGAAAAACATTAGTCCATTTTACGTGAGACGCTCGCTCGACGGACTCGTAAGCAAGGTCAGAAATGCAACTCGACTCCGGAATGGTAGTCTCCTTGTTGAGACTGATCTGCAAAATAGAGTGAAACACTGTTGAGAGCGAAGTTCTGGGATCATACCCAATCAGAGTAGAGCGACACGCCTCGCTGAACACCACGCGAGGAGTTGTGCATACGGATTCTCTAGATGGTATGTCCGATGAAGAGATCCAATTAGAGCTGGCGGAACAGTCCGTGTCTAAGGCTTACCGTTTACTGCGTAAGCGGGACGGACGGACGGACGGACTGACTGAACCCCTGAGCAGTCTTTCTGACCTTTGAAACGTCTCTCTTGCCAGAATATATCTTTGTTGGGTACGAGCGTGTCCCTGTGCGTGCGTATGTGCCGAATCCAATGCGGTGCTTTAGGTGCCAACGGTTCGGACATACGCAAAAACGTTGCACAAACAACATCATATGTGCAAAGTGCGGCGGTGCTGACCATGGGGAATCCCCATGTGCCGGCCCCGAGCACTGTGTGAATTGTTCTGGGGACCACGCTTCTAATTCCAAAAATTGTCAGACGTATTTGGTAGAGAAGAATATCCAAGAGCTCCGAGTCCGAGAAAATATTACTTTTTTCGAGGCGCGTGAGCGTATTCTAGACCAACAAAAAAAGGCGACAGAAATATCTTATTCCTCAGTATTGCAGAAGGCAACAGAGAGAATTGATGCATCCACGCAGACGCCACCTCTCGCAAGTATGCCTGGGAAGCGAATTGAGACCGCGACCCAGACATACGTTGACTCTGCGACACAGACTGCTGAGTCAGACTATTCGTGTGGGCTGGATATCAGGCCTTACGTACCTAGAAAGATCGCTGCCGTAACAGCGGAGAAAGATTCTAGGCCTGGTAGAACACCGGAACGTCGCGCTCCTAGTTCGGGTGGCGGATCGAGATCACGCTCTCGATCACGTCCTCGATCAAGATCACGATCAGTAGTGCGACGATCTGCAAGTGAGTCGCCACAGTCCAAGATTAAGCAGTCGCAGACAAAGGTATCAATCCATAGAAAAGAAAAAAAGAGAAGATCGCCTGTGAAGCCACCATCATGATTTAGCTCCTCGCGATGACAGATATTGTACAGTGGAATGTGAACGGTGTACGCAGCAGATATACAGAACTACAACAATTGATCTATCATGAGAACCCTGCTATTTTATGTCTTCAGGAGACACACCTCCGACCTGAACATTCCCTGAATATTTCAGGATACAGTATTTACCGGTACGATCATCTTGCCGGTATTCGGGCCAATGGAGGTTGTGCCATCCTATTCCGTCAAAGTATCTTTTCCTCCATCATCAATATTGACACTCCTCATCAATGTATAGCAGCTAGAATATCTTTATCTAGCGTCCAATTCTCTATAGTTTGTGTCTATATGCCCCCTGATATACCTTACGCAGTTAATGACGTGGAACACATTCTATCGGAGGTACCTGCTCCATATTTGTTAGTCGGAGATTTTAATGCATCTCACCACTCTTGGGGCTCTAATTCTGATGATGACAGAGGAAATAAAATAGCAGAGGTACGTACCCGCCTGAATCTGATTACCCTAAATTCTGGGGAAGCAACACATCTATTCTCGGCTTACTGTACTTTCTCCATGATAGCCCAGTTTTGTAGCCCAGTTTTGTAGCCCAGTTTTGTCCACGCATTTCGAATGGTCAGTTCTTCATGAACTTCATGGTAGTGACCACTACCCCATTCGAATGCGTATGTCCGCTTTACGTCCTGCGGAAACTCGCACTTCAAACTGGGTTATTAAAAAGGCGGACTGGGTCGGATTTTCGGAGTCCATATCATTAGATGATATTGGATATGAAAGTGTGGACTCCGTCGTAGAGCACCTTTCAAATGTGGTTATTAAGTCTGCGGAATTATCTATCCCCCGGTCGTCCTGCAAGCCAAAACGCTTCCCTGTCCCTTAGTGGACGGACGCCTGTAGAGATGCAATCCGAGACCGCAAACGTGCTTTACGCCAATTTGAGCGCCATCCGACCCAAGAAAACTTTGTCCAGTTTAAACGTCTTCGAGCCATAGCTCGTCGCACTGTGTGCGATGCTAAGAAGACGTCCTGGACAAATTACGTCAATTCATTGAAAAAGAACGTCCCAGCTAACATCGTGTGGAACAAAGTCCGTCGGATAATGGGGAAACGTAGTTCTGTAATTCCGGGTCTTCTGAACAACGGCGTAACGACCACCAGTCACATAGAAATTTCAGAGATATTCGCTCACTCATTTGCACAGATGAACAGCTCAAACAATTATGACTCGGAATTTTTTAAAATTAAGGATATTGCGGAGAAACTAACTCTGAACTTTACATCTAATAACACTGAACAATACAATGCACCGTTCACATCCGAGGAGCTGGAGGCGGCACTGGACGCATCCTCTGACACCTCCCTGGCCCTGATAATATCCATAACCGTATGCTTCGCCATCTTCCGCCAGCTGGAAAATCCTTTCTTCTGGCAATGTACAACAAGATCTGGACTGAGGGTGTATTTCCATCTGCTTAGCGTTCCGCCATTGTAATCCCAGTCCAGAAACCAGGAAAGGAAAACCGATTAGCTAATATCCAGTGTGGTTTTCGTAAGCACAGATCAGCCGCAGACCATCTTGTTCGGCTAGAGACTGCCATTAGAGATGCTTTCCTCAAGAAGGAACATCTTGTGGCGGTCTTCTTTGATCTAGAAAAGGCTTACGATACCACATGGCGGTATGGCATTCTACAAACTCTGCTTGATTGGGGACTTCGTGGCAGTCTACCAACATTTATTGCGAAGTTCATGGCAGAGCGGTATATCAGAGTTCGAGTAGGCACCACACTTTCTAACGAACATCTCCAAGAAAATGGCGTTCCGCAGGATCTGTATTAAGTGTTCTTTTCTGCATTGCGATCAATGGAATTGCCCACTGTGTGAGTGGCCGAGTATCTTCTCTGTTTTACGTTGATGACTTCAGTCTATTTTACAGCTCCCGATATCTTCCATCCATCGGTCGACAGTTGCAACTGGTCATCAACGTACTATCCGAATGGGCTGTTTGCAATGAGTTTAAATTCTCCACTCAGAAGACGCAGTGTGTCCACTTTTACAACCAACGTGGACTACATCCACCTTCTGAACTGTGTCTTAATGGAGTGGAGTTGCAATATACAGACACTGCGAAATTTTGGGGCCTTATCTTTCATTATAAATTAACGTGGGAGGCGCATATACGTGATTTGAGAAGGCGTTGCGAGAAATCCTTAAACATTTTACGCCTTTTGTCAGGGGTTCGCTGGGGTGCAGACCGTACAGTGCTTTTACGTCTTTACCGAGCTCTTATACGATCAAAGCTGGATTATGGCTGTTTTATTTATGCTCAGAAAATAAATCGAATTACGTCTTTTAGATACTATCCATCACCATGGGATAAGACTCGCTACAGGGGCTTCCGAACTAGTCGGATAGCGAGTCTTTATTATGAAGCAGGAGAACCATCACTGTATCGGCGACGTAATGTGTTGTTGTGCTCATATGCTGTTAAGCTCCGCTCGCAGCCTGAGCACAATTCTTACGACTCTTTCCATCATTCGTCTCTTTACGGCCGATACAGTGAAAATCCACGGAGACTTCGTCCAGCAGGTGTGCGGTTTCGGGAACTGCTCTCTGAGCTGGATATACATTTACCATCAGTTCGCACACTGGAGTATACCACCACTCCACCGTGGATTATGCGACGTCCCATGTTTGATATAAGTCTGAGCCGCTATTTTAAGAATTTTACACCAGCTTTTGTTTATAGACTTCGTTTTAGTGAACTTTTATCCCGATATCCAAATTATTCATTAGTTTTTACTGACGGATCCCGGAAAAATGATTGTGTTGGTTGTTCCTTCGTTACAAATGGAGAGATATTTAAATACAGATTAAGCCAATATACTAGTGTTTTTACTGCTGAACTCTATGCTTTTTACAGAGTTTTATTGTTTTTAATTAGGCAACCTCGGGGCAGATTCCTTATCTGTTCCGACTCTTTAAGTGCCATCCAGTCCTTGCAGTCTTTTAATTGTCTTAAGAACTCAGCAGCTGTTCCTTACTCTCCTTTGCTCAGATTATGAGATTGGAGTAGTGTGGATTCCTGGCCATGTAGGGATTCCAGGAAATGAGGCCGCGGATGCTGCAGCCAGGGCTGGCGTACTGAATGGCTCTCTGGTATATTGGCGCGAGAGGTGGCAGGACATTCGAAACTACTTGAAATATAAAATATGGTGGCAATGGGAAGGAGAATGGTCTGCACAAGAGGAAAACAAATTACGAAATATAAAGAATACTGTTCGAGTTTGGGATTCGTCTACAAGAGCGTCGCGACACGGGGAGGTTTTACTCACCCGGTTGAGGATTGGCCATTGTCATCTGACACACGGCCATCTCCTACGTGGCGAACCTCAGCCGGAGTGCGATATGTGCCATGTTCCACTTACGGTGGAACACTTTTTATTGCGTTGCAGGAAATATGCCCATGCACGGAGGCAATATGGAATTCGGCCGACATTACGTGACGCTCTTGGAAATGATTTTAATTGTACAAATGCAGTTCTGAGATTTTTTATCAAATACAGGTTTGGATAAGGTGACTTAGTTTTTTATTGTTCCGTTTTACTTATCCTCCGGACCCTTTACATCCGGAGGTTACATTTGTTGTTTTATATTTGATTTTACATGGTTGACATTTCGGACTTCATACATCCGAATATTTTATAAAATTTTATGGTTTTAAAATATGATTCACAAGTTATCTCTGGTGGCCTTTGTTTTATTGTTTTATTTGTTCGTTTTGAATACCACCTAGTGTGATAGAATTGCTCACTTTTATATTCTGTAGAAATCACCTTATGTATACTGCATTTGTGTGCCTCGTTTTATCGTGACAAGGCTTTTTAGTTCTTTTAGCACTCTGATTGTTATATTATTTATGTCTTTGTTATATTAAGAATTTTAGATAAGGGCGCAAATAGCCATAGTAGCTGACGCGCCCTTCTTAAACCCTACTACTACTACTACTACTACTGCTGCTGCTGCTGCTGCTGCTGCTGCTACTGCTACTGCTACTGCTCAGCGCCGTTTGCGCTCTGAACTGCTAGCTGACCGGTATTATTATAGTAAGATATTTGCTCAGAGATCATATAACATTGAACTATCTTACAGTTAGTAGGTACAGCTGCGATAACATATTCTCTTTGCTCTAAAAGCTAAAAAAAGATGTCATTGGTACTGTTCCACCATGTATCAAGTTCCTGGACAGATTTGTGCTTTGTTTTCCCTAGTTTATTTGGGTGGTTTCGAACTTTTCCTTTGCGTTCCAACTTGATTTAAAGTATTCAATGAGGCGACGGGATTTAGCCCTAATTAGACTTACTTCCTGATTGAAATAGCGAAACACTGATGATGATAAAATGGGCAGTCCAGCTTTAAAGTTATGTTTTATCTTTATGATAAGAAATGGAATTGATATTTTATGAATACAAATGTTTTCATTAAATTTAAAATTACACACATACGTAGGTAGGTTTATGGTTCGAGAGTACCACAGTTGAAATTACATGTGATCTTTACAAATACCAGTTGCATTTTGTCTATCCGTGAAATGTCTGTTTCATATAACTTACATTTTGCTTTGATGGGCCTACTTCCTCATAATACTCCCAAATCAACGATCGTTTCCTGCTTTCCATCTGTGAAAGATAATAAAATTGAAATTGTGTTCGTAGGACTTGTGAATAGATTGGAAAGCGTTAGTAATCAATACGATTACCGTCTACTTGATTATTGATAATGCAACACAGCAACAAGTTATGTGAACCTTAGCCACAGTTATCTTTGACCATTCACAGCAGAAGTAAACAAAGACGGTACTGCAACTAACAAAAGTTGCCCTGAGGTTACTTCGTATCTGTGCTTCTTTAGCTGGTACGCACACAAAGAACGCTGGTTTCCCGCTTTCAGGTTGCCGGCGCCAACACGCGCTTACCCGCGCCAAGAAGTTCTGCATGTTAACTAATGAGGTCCGAACAGAAAGGATACAGATTCGTACTTGTCAACGCGTGCAACAAGCGCCTACAAGTTTACCGGAATGAATCGTTAATTCCTGCTCGCAGGTTGTTGACGCCTGTATTCTATATTATCGGTGCACAGGAGAAAGTAAAATGATTAGTGCTGCATTACTTGCTGCTATTTATAATAATCCTGCGAAATAGGATAAAAAAGACAAGTATCATAGCAAGAGGAATGTAGTAATTGTTTAGTCAACTGTCCGAAGACAGATCTGAACCTCACAAGTGATACAAAAATCATCATTTATGAGGCAACTAGGCCAGGACATAATGGGGTAGGGTGGCCAGTTCCTTTCCCCCTCCATTGCATACATCGCCGATTAGTGAAGAATAAAGTTGCTGGAAAGGGATAAGAGCAGAAATGAAGCAGGACGGTAAGTAAAATATCTAAAGAATAGAAAATGTTTCACAATAATTGAGGGATTTCCAGATTAAACATCACGTCACAAAAATTTATTTTTAAAAGGTTTATATGATTCTAATGGAGAAATTAGACTAAGCAGACTATTAGAAACCTTTAAATGGGGAATTTCTTAAAAATATTTTACAAACATTTTTTTATATAGGTAAGATGGGATTACGTTTTTAAAACGTTTTCTGAAAAATCTTATCGATTAATTTGATAACGTTTATCTTCCATTTAATAAAACAATATGTAGAGTGTTGAATCCTTGTTTCAAAGTTTGCGCGTTCTTGCGCATTTATCAGCAATTAATTGTTTTCAGTTCAGTGGCGGCGCACACTGTAACGCGGCGGCAACTATCCATGTTTGGCTAAGCAGTAAAGAATCACAAAATGAGGAAATTTTTAATCACTGTGTGAGTGTTTTAGGCCTACAAAATTATTCACATGACATTGAAGTTCAGATTAAAAATACATTGGACACATTTTTATCCAACTTCAACAAACGGTGGACAAAGTGCAATAGGCATTCTGAGAGATTTCTTTAGGTGTATTCACAGTGGCTAGAATATGACATTAAATTTCCAGAAAAAAAATATATAGTTTAGTACCGGTACAGAATACTTCAGAAGAAATGTTAATTGGAGGCAGTAGTCGCCCAAGAAAATTATTTCCCTCCTCCCAATCGACTTATCGAGGGTACTATAAACTGGAACAACATTCAACTAAACCTAGACGATGTTTTGCAGCCCACCAATAACTTGAAAACAATCACCGATGCTGATGCAGCAGTTCGTACTTTCACTGATGCTATTACTTCATCTATTCGAGCAGCAACGGTTCCGACAAGACGGGTACATAGAAAATCTTATCACGAAACTCTTCCCTCAATAATAAAACAGCTTATAAAGGAAAAAAACATCAAACCCGTCTATTGTGGCAAAAACATAGAGAACCACCGCCTATCAACTAACCAGAGAGGTAAAAAAATTGTTGGACGAACACCGAGTCATATCTTATCAACGCCATCTAGCCACTTTATCTCCAGAAGATTCCTCCCTTTGGAAAGAGACAAAGAGAGTATTGAAAGAGCCATGTATAATTCCACCTTTACAACAAGACGGTTATCAATATGCAAGTGACAATGAAAAGTGTGAAATTTTCGCAGACACCTTTCAAGCCTCTTTCATACCAAACCCAATCAAGAATAAAGAATTCAACGAAGAAATAGAACTTTTTCCGAATAATTATCCTTCAGCACCATTGCCCGTAAACTTCACCTCGCCAAATGAGATCCACTCAATAATTCAGAAACTTCCAACAAAGAAATCTCCTGGATACGATCTCATCCCAAACTTTGTATTGAAGTATCTTACTCGTAAAGCTCTAGCAAACTTAGCTTCATTATTCAATGCTCTACTTCGTCTGGAATATTTCCCTGATACTTGGAAACATGCAGTAATAATTGTAATTCATAAACCTGGAAAACCTGCTTCAAATCCAACAAGTTACCGTCCCATAAGTCTTTTATCAACTATATCCAAAGTCTTTGAAAAGGTTTTGCTGAAACGCTTGGATAAGTTTCTACTTCAAGCATCAATCCTACCTCCATATCAGTTTGGCTTTCGTCGAAATCATTCTACCAACCGTCAAGTGCTTCGTATCACTGAACAAATTGCACAGGGCTTTGAAAACAAAGAACAGACTGCAGTCGCATTTCTTGACTTCACTCAAGCATTTGATCGAGTTTGGCATAAAGGTCTTCGGTACAAATTACACAAGCCCGGCGTTCCAGACTACCTATGCAACATAATGACTAGTTTCTTGTCAAATCGCACATTCTCAGTCAGAGTGTGTTGTACTCACTCCTCTGTTAGACCCATTAGTGCTGGCGTTCCACAAGGCTCTATCTTAGGTCCGATATTATTCAATGTATATACCTCGGACATTCCTGCAAAACCAACTGCACAAATTGCTATGTATGCAGACGATACAGCTATTTATGCAACCCGTCGCAACATTAACATAGCCTCAAATCACCTTCAGGTAGCCTTAAACATCATATGCCCTTGGATTGAAAATTGGCGCATCGCACTGAACTACAATAAATGCGAAGCAATGATATTTACTCTGTGTCGTCCTGCTAATCCTCCATGCATAAATCTTTCAACCAACGTGATACCGTGGAAACCAAAGGATGAAGCTGTAAAATATCTTAGAGTGCACTTAGATCGCCGTCTGTCATGGAAACATCACATCAACAACAAACTTAAATTGGCCTACTCAAGACTCGCTAAATTATATCCGCTCCTCAACAAGAAATCATCTCTGAAGCTACAAAATTCCATGCTATTTTACACATCTCTATTACGACCTCTACTGCTTTATGCCTGTCCTGTCTGGGGAGGAGCTGCAATAAGTGAAATTAAACACATCCAGTCATTTCAAAATAAAGTCCTACGAATTTCACTCACTTCTCCTTGGTTTGTCCGTAACAGCCAACTACACAGAGAAACTGGTATTGACACAATCAAACAGTTTATTCGTTCACAAGCTAAGAAGTTCTATGACAACCTAGAAAATGTTCCAGGTGCCGTCCATTACTCTCTCGGAAAGAAGTCCACATTTCCCACCAGAATCAAGAGCCGACTTCCAATGGACCTCATATTATAATCAAAATTTATTATCACACCAACCTATGTAAACAATTACTTATTAACAATTATTTTTGTTCATTGAGGAGCCCAATCTAGGCTGCCCTCAATTCAGTGTCATATATTGTATTTATAATTTTTAGAAATGATCTGTATAGCGCTAAATGCGCTGATCGATCAACAAATTGTTAAAAAAAAAAAAAAGGAAAAGAAAATTATTTAGCGAAAGCAGTGGCAAAAGCAAAAAAAAAAAAAAGGAAAGTAGATGAATTATTAAAAAGTCGCAGTCCTGAGGAATTATCTTATGCCGCACAGTCTAGTTTGCGAGCCTTAGGGAAGAGGGACGCTGCAGATATTGTTAAAGAGCTAACTGAAGCATCCCCTCAACGAGCCACTAAAATCAAAATGCTGAGATCGATTGGACCTCAATCTGTGCCATGTTCTAATGGGGAAGCTTTGGCATTTTTCTGGACGCTCTCCTAACCGTCCACCAATATAAACTTATTCGCTCACAGGCTAAAGAAAGAAATTCCAACATATATTCTTCATATTACGTCCTTCAGAACGCAAAAAAAGAAAAAAAAAAACAATCTCAACCATCTCTGGATTTCAACTCTTAATATTGAGTCACTGACCTTAATTAGTAAATGGGGGTGTGATGGCAGTTCCAGGCATAGTACATATAAACAGGCTTTCAAAAGTCGGTAGATTATGATTACGAAGACGAAAATATGTTTATGATGTCACTTGTTCCCCTTCAACTACACACAAATGATGACTATAAGAAGATCCTGTGGCAGAATCCTCGAACGTCATCTACGAGATACTGCAGGCCAGTTTATGTACAGAAAAGTGTCTGATAAACTTATAAAAGAAGAGACTGCAAATATTCAGGCACAGATTGACAAGCTGTCACCTACTAAGGTGTTCATTGATGATAAACAAATACAAGTGAAACAGAAACTAGTTATGACAATGGTGGACGGTAAAGTATGTAACGCATTAGCGGAAAACAAAGCATCACAAAGGTGTTATATCTGCGGAGAACTCCCGAAAGAAATGGAACAGGAGGATTCTTCAAGGGCACGTACGAGTAAAAATTTAGATCCTGCCAAGTATGCTTTTGGACTTTCAACGTTACATGCATGGATTCGTTGTTTTGAATGCCTATTTCACAATGCCTATAGACTTCCAATAAAACAGTGGCAAATTAGAGGCGCAGCAAACAAATCCGTATGTAACGAAAGGAAAAAAGTAATAAAAGAAAAATTCAGAACTGGTATGGGTCTCATAGTTGACAAACCTGAACCAGCTAGTGGCACCAGTAATGATGGTAAGACTGCAAGAAAATTCTTCAGAAATTCAAAACAAAGTAGTGATATTACTGGAATTAATGAACTTATACGACGATTCTGTTGGAAACAATAGCAAGTGGTTACGATATAAATTTAGAAGCATTCAGATTATACACAGCAGAAACAAAAACACTCTATATGGAATTATATCCCTGGTATTTCATGCCGATAACAGTTCACAAAATTTTAGTTCACAACACAGAAATAATAAAATCTTGCATATTACCCATTGGACAACTTTCTGAAGAGGCACAAGAAGCAAGGAACAAAAATTTGAGAAAGTTTAGGACATACCAGAAAGAAGTCAAGAATGTCTACAAATCAAGATCTTTTATCAATGTTGCTGGTGTCATCTGATCCCCTCATTTCTTCATTAAGGAAACTGCCCGTGAAGAAAAGTGGGAGCTTATCACTGCAAGTGATTAATCTGCTACTGCCCAGTCCACCAGTAAGCAGCTCGGCAACGTCAGCATCTGGCGATATTTCCAGTGAAACGGATAGTGTTATAATTTTAATTCTAGACAAATAACAGCAGATCTGTTGTAATCTTCATTACGGCATAAAATAATATGACCTATTTAAAACAAATCTTTTGTTGAAAGAAATTGTTGTAAATTCAAATCATTTCGCACATGTGTTATAAAGTGTATTATTCATTTTCATATTATTTTGAGTGAAGTAAAACTGAGATAATTCACTACAAGAAATTATGAAACTGAAGATAATGTTATAATATGTAAATTAACTTTCAGTTAAATATTTAATTCAAATATTAATGTTCCTGGCATTGGGTCAAAATACATAAATAAATTAAAATCAGTTATTTATTTAAATGAAGTGGTTCAAAACAGAACTGTCCTGTTACAACACTTCAAATATTTCAATATTTAATACACATATTAATTTTAATTAGGCCTACAATGTGTCCTGTGGAAAAGAAAATATTTTCACTCTTATTTAAAGAAATTAATACGTATCATTTTCCCATTAAACATTAAGTTCTACATTGGACAAATATTTCATACCAAGAACTTATTTTCAGTGTAATATGTTCATTAAAAACAAATATATCGTTCCCACCCTTATGTGAAAGGATTGATTTAATCACCCGATTTAAAACAAAATTGAAACACATCTTTCTATGTTTGATATAAACTTGAATATAAAGTTTCATCGAAATTTGACCAAAGGAAAGTGAGAAATTAATTTTGTCCAGCTAGATTGGGAAAATTGCACACTGTGCGACTGCGACAATTAGCAAGGTCAGGCTTGCTACTCCCTCCAGTGCGCGGCAAACGAGTGGGAGCTCGTTCATAAGAAAAACTCCGCATCTCGGGGGAAGGCATAACTGATCGCACTGTATTTAAGACCGCCAGGATGTAAACTCTTTTATGTACAGTAGTGGCAAAAAAAAAAACCAGACCCACCCCTGTAGCTGATTTCAGAGCCTTGTTCACTCCAGAGCACGATAGGCTGGTAACTAAGACTTTCGTGGTTCGAATCCTGCCTGGGAAGGAAACCTTTTTTTTGTTCCCTATTCAAATTTATTCCCAATACTTTTCGATTGCAGCGATATTTTACTACTTAATTAACTTATTATTCCCAGAACATGAATTTTACCAGTAATCGAAAAGTATTGGGAATAAATTTGAATAAGGGGGGGGGGGAAAGAGTTTCCTTCCCAGGCAGGATTCGAACCACGAAAGTCTTAGTTACTAGTCTGTCATGCTCTGGAGTGAACAAGGCTCTGAAATCAACTACAAGGCTTGGTCCGGTTTTTTTGCCACTACTGTACATAGGATATTGTTATTAAGTTAAATTTCAATATTTATTTTTAATTTCCTCGGCCGGTTTCATAACGTTTTAGTTCAATATATGATACATGTACCCAACTTATAAAATGTAATTAATTTGGCACAGTAGCTCATGAAAACATATCACGGTAAATATTACGAAGCAGAAGTAAATAGATGGTTTTACGAAGAGGTGAGGGAAAAGACATCGTACATACAAGTATACTGCACTTCAAATTCATGACTTCATGAGCGCCCATCTTATACAGTAATATAAGTTTGGTTCTGTAAAATTAGAGTATCGTACATAGGCTTTACAGTCCTTACATTGCATATGTAATTAATGTCATTCGGTTGAAGTAAAACACTGGTGTGATAGCAAGCACTAAACATTCGAAAACATTTGAACTTGACACCGGACTAATTTGATGACCGGAGCCATATGCAGGTGACGGGTGGGCTAGCTGCAGCCAATTTTCTGCCACATGAATGTTTATCCGGGCGTGCGATCCTATCCGTTGCGCAACGACTGCGATATTAACTCTGTAATTTGTCATTGTGGTTTGTAATATACACTCGAACATGATCTCATTGTCGGGAGAAAACGGTTCGTGGCAGACATCGTGCTGCCAAGTCGTAAAAAGGAGTGTGCGCGTTGCCAGGCTGTTTTGTCATTCTTGGTCGTTGGACTGTCAGCGCCGGCGATGATGGATTGGTCCATGCCCTGCAAATGGAAAGACGTCCTTTTGCAGGCAGGTATCGTCGGTGTCTTTTTTTTTTTTTTTTTTTTTTTTAACGTCTCTCCCAACTTCTTGGAACATGTATCTTATTTATGCATGTATAAGACGCACTTTCGACTGAAGTATTGATTCAAATATTGGGGTGCGTTCTATACTCGAGATAATTAAAATCATGCTATAGGCCTACTTCACAAAATATTTATTCTTAACTGTACGTACCTAGGCAACATGAAAATTGTCGGTTTTTAGGTGTTTTTTTTCTCTCTGGCATCCTTTGCTTCAGTCCATCGGCGAACGTTTACCTCGTTAACATCATTTCTCCCTCCAGCTCTACTCCCATTCTCTTGTGCCTAACGCCACCCCTCATAATTTGAATTTCGCAGTGTAACATGCTCTGTCTTTACCCATTCTGCTATTTTCATTTTCACTCTTACAATCAAACATTCTGATAGGGGCAGATAAAAAAGTTAATTTTTTTATTTCACCATGTTAATAATGTCAAAAGACGTGCTTATACAAATTTTTGGCTTTTCGACCGCAATTAGGAGGGTCATAAAAAATAAGTTCGCCAGGGGCCGTTAACAGAAAGAGAACACAATTTCGCTGATTAAATCTCCGACTTCTTTACTGTGTTAATATTTAGAATCAAACTTTAAAGATGAAGACTCCAATGACTAGGCTTTGGACAATGAAGCACAAGACTTCTACTAGTCAAACAGGATAAATCCTAAATATTAACACAGTAAAGAAGTTGGAAATTTAACCAGTGATATATAAGTGTTAAAAGTGTATATAGAAAAATGGATGCAATTTAAATGGAAAAATTTATTGGAATAGACACAATAATTGTTGAGATATTTTTCAACATATTTCCCACCGGAATTGAGACCTTTGTCATATCATGGGATCAAGAGAGAGGTGCAGACGGCTGTCACACACTGGTTCCGATCCCAGGCAGACATCTACGACATAAGGATACAAAAATTATTTTTCAATTATTGATCCGACGATATGATAAATGTTTCAGTTCCAGTGGGGGATATGTTGACAAATAGCTTAAAAATTGCTGCATCTATAATAAAATTACAAATCATTTTCCAAATTTCAAATATTTTAAAATTGAACCTTTTAGAAGAGAAATGTATAAAATTATTCATTATACAATATGATACATTAACAAATGGTGTATTTTTTATCTTTTTATTTCTGCCTGGTTTTTGTCTGATTATCAATTTATGTTAAATGTGTTTTTTTTTCTTTTTCTCTTGTGTGTTAGTTGTCGGTCTGAATTAAGTTAGTGTATTTAGTAAACTGTCTTTGTAAATTTTATATTGTATTATTGGCTAAGACCTCACCGTACACGAGCCTGGTTCTTACGGTAGAGGCTAGAAACATTTTTGTTGTATAATTTTGAATTTGTATTCACGTTCCTTATTAGCTAAAATAGAATAAACTAAAAAAAATTAAATCTTTCCATGAAATTGTACTTTTTTCGGTAAACGGCCCCAGGGAAAATCACTTTCTTAACGGCCCCGTAATTGCGGTCGAGTGGTCAAAATTTGTATAAGCACTTGTTTTGACATTATTAACATGGTGAAGAAAAAAAATTAGCTTTTTTATCTGCCCCCATCAGAATGTTTGCTTGTTAGCAGACTCCGTCCGTAATGAACAATGGATACTACCTCACAACCCATAACTGTTCTGCACGATACCTTTACAGTATGTAGGCGACAGGATCTCAAGAATTTACACTGTTGCAAAATGTATCAGTGGGTTTACTGGTATCTCTGCAAGAATATAAGACGATCATTTTTTCACAAATTTGTCTTAAAACTGGGGTGCGTCTTAAACACGCGTAAATACGGTAGCAACAAATGTAAGCTACTCTCTACCTTTTCTTCGCGACCCCTATATTTTTCTCGTTATTAGTTGGCGAGTAAATGACGTCAGCAATATTTGTGTAACACAGAATTTGGCATGTACACTAATAACTGAACTGAAAATAGTCATTCCAGCATCTTACGGTTTGACGTTACTTTCTCTGCGAACTCTTAATCATTATTATGAGGCTTAGGAACTGGAATACTTTAGGATTGAATTGAGTTTTGACGGTGGAAGTATGTGACGTCACTCACGTACACACGTGGCTAACGAGTCACGGTACACATCCAGCTGCAAGTACGTACAGACTCGTTAAGGCCTGATAAATATCCCTCTGCCATACTTAAGAATAATTTCCTTTTATTTTGATTTTGTTTTAACATTGCTGCTTTGTAGCTCCTTGCAATACAGTTAATTGAATTGCGGAAATCGAAAAATCTATCGGAGAAAACAGAAAAATCTTCAATTGCCTCTGCGCCTACGAAATGAGGAAGCTTTCTAGAATTTGTTCGAACAATTAATTGCGGTGCAGTATTTAACCATTTTCTTATTTCCCTTCAAGTGTACTGGTATTTATTCAGACACCTCCAGTAAGCATGAACTTTTCGCATTCCCTTTAATGTCCGCCAAACAGCTGTTCAATTTTGTACGCTACACTAGCGCCGTTGGTGTGTCTTGTTCATGTATGGGTAACTCGTGCCCACAAAGTGTTAAAAATCTTGAAAGCAAGAAAGACAGACGGAGCCAGCTGCAGCAATTACAAGTTGTTCGTAGTTTCACTGCAAAAGCAGTTCACTACCAACGGTGCGCTCTGGCGGCTCATGTAGGTTGTCGTGATATCTACTTCATGATTTGAATTTCAGAATGACGCATGGTACAAAATTACATTATTTTCTAGCTTTGTAAATTAGTTTAATATTGGAAAAACGAACTGATTACAACCTTTTCAAGATACACCAAATATACCTGCAACTCTATTTGTTAATATTTCTTATTATATGTCTTATTTGTAACATACAACGCGAGAATTTACAATCTTTATACATTATAGAGTATTCCTATGTTCTGGGAAAGGTAAATCTGTAGGCCTATTCGCAAACAATCACAAATTCAAGGAAGTAATTTTTTCGTGTCACGGAAAATGAAATAAACTTACTTCTGAGCCCTTTCTGTGCATTGAGAGCTTTTACACTTTTCTTGTATTAAACTCTGCCTCAAGCACTTACAGTATATATGGAAGCAAAGAGTATATTTGGAAATTCTGACTTAAGCTTCATTACGAACAGTTCGATTCCTGATTTCGCTGGAATCTGAGTGGCTATAAATTTTCAGGATCTTCTGTCGGCTGTAAGCCAAAAGAATTTCAGAAAAACCTCGATTCCTTGTCAATTTGTCAATGTTTCTCCAAACTTACCAGTGAATTCTGCTGTAGGTCTTGAAGTAGGATCTTATATTTGATAAGATTTTCTTATCACTCTTCAAGATAGTATATAGTCAAAGGAAGTGAAGTTGTCTGTGTTTTACATGATATTTCCACATTTCAAATTTATCCATAAATGCTCTTAGCTAGTCGATCATATGTCGTGCGATTCTGTAACTCTCACGCACAACGTGCTAACGATATTTGATATTAGCCTCACCTTGTTTATATTCCATTTTCACCTTTAGCTGTTCTAAAGCATATCTAGACAGTATTTCTTTACTAAAACCTTCATTGTGCTTATTTGTAATATAAAATGTCATGCGTAAGAAAGTGTAATAGAACATAATACAAGCTTTACCTCCTTTCTTAATAAAAAAAAAAATCTTTCTCTTTCGACTCATCACTAATGGGGAATGATCTGGGGATTATATTGTTTTTCACTTAAAACGAACCACCACTTACTGCAGACGCGAGCGAACTTGCATGTTGCAAGAACCACATACAGACACTACAGCTAGTACATAGTCCATTCTACCTGCACTGAGGTTGTGTTGACACTTTGAGAGCAAAAGTTGCCCACCCATGGTCTAGTTATATATTAGAAACTCTTTGGTTAACTGATAGCGGAGCATTGGGCGGAGGTGGGGGCAACAAGCTAGGGCTTGTTTACTTTTTCCATTTATTGGATTTATCCATAGCGCTGTTTGTCTAGGTCTGGTTGGAGGTTTCGTACTACCACTGAAAACGGGACAACTCGAAGTCATTGCGATGTCGAAAACGGAATTGAATTGGAATAAATCGTTAAATATATATTATTAAATTCCTCCAAAAAAAAAAAAACTTACAAGTAGAAATATATTTTATTTGAAAAGGCAAAATGCGTCACAACTGCCGGCAAAAAATATAGCCTTGATTATGGAAATGTATGACATGATTTTGAAGTACCGGTATCTACATTCTGATCCGTCTGGGTGTGGATAATTTTAATTTATTATTATAAAGCTATTATGATAGTAGGAAACATTTCTTGCTGGACAATTCTGAAAGGACAAATGAAAATCGTAATGATTAAAATGGCTACTACAAATCAACAGTGGACACAATGTTCTTTGGTATGCTAAATATGAGAGTGTTAAGAGTTCAAAGGGAATTTCGACGTGAGTATGGTGTGCGTAGTGTGCCTAAATACGATTCCATAACGTTGTGGTATCGAACATTTTTAGAAGTAGATTCTGTGTTAAACCATGCAGGAGGTTGCAGGCAACACTCAATACAAGAAGCAGCTATCTCTTGGCTTGGTTACCAAGCTCCCCAGATCTAACCCCTCCTGAATTCTTCGTGTAGGGTGTTGTTAAAGACATTGTCTATTCACAGAAATCCAGGAACATTGATGATCTGAGAGTAAAAATTACTCAAGCTTTTAAGAAATTACCCCTCTTATGTTACAACGGACATGGGTTGAATTGCATCACCATTATGAGTTGTGCAGGGTGCGCAATGGGAGTCATGTTGAGCTCTGAGGAATCTCCCATCTTTCAGTGTTGAATGCACAAAGTTTTAAAAAATAAAGTTTTACGTGTTTATATTTTATTTATACCCAAACGGATCACTCTGTATATTTATAATGTATAAATCCAAATTAGAAATAGGAGTTATTTGGAATACGTAATTGAAAGTAGTGTGTGTATATGTATGTATGTATGTATGTATATATATATATATATATATATATATATATATATATATAACAATTTAACATACTATAGCGTATATATTTTAAATACGTACACACATTGTGAATTTATGATAGGCTACTGGTACTTCAGTTACATTCATATGATCCTCAGTTTAATTTATTCTGTTATCAAGCTAACCTACAAAACTTTCATTCTGACTTCTTACTAATGTTAAATTCATACTAAATACTGTACTTGAGTTATATTCATTTTACGTATAATGTCGTCGTTTCTTGGTAATGATTTATTAGGCTTAGGCTAATATATGCTCAGTTGTTCCACGAATACGAGCTTTACTCATACGGGGGTTGGATTTATATTAAATAGAACATACTGTTTTTTTAAATGTTGTGTCTTTCTGTGGTCTGTATTTTATAATTACTGTATTTATGTCGCTTCTTTGTCTTACATTGCAATTTATGTACAATGTACAAAAGGTGTGTGTTCTCATATTCTAATAATAAAATATTATTATTATTATTATTATTATTATTATTATTATTATTATTATTATTATTATTATTATTATTATGAAAATTGTTACAAAGTACCTTTGTAAATAGTATTGCCTTGTATAACTGTTTATAGGCCTAAGGAAAATGTTACGTTTCTAAACCAGAGAGACGATAATAGAATTTATTTTGACCTACATTATATTTACATTTGTCCTTCAGGCTAACATTTAATTTTTTTTGCAACAGTTTCATTCAGCTGACATGATATGTACTGTATATGAGAGGATAGGACTACCTTGCCAGCTACTTTGTAAACACTGTATTATTCTGTGTGTACTTAACTTCAGAGTAAATGCGTCTCAACTTCGAAATCTATTTATTACGTCTCGCAAAATATTATTTAAAAAAGCAAATCTAAGGGTAGGGTGCTTACCATGATCGAATAGCTTGGCTCCGTGACTGTTCTAAGTTCGTGGAAACTTATCTGACTTATGCGCTGCTGAATAGAGTAATTTTCGCTGCAAATATACGAATCTTCGGACACAGTTCATAGTTTAAGGAATTATAAAAGCTAAAGAAATCCTTGTCATTATATTTACATTTCAGCAGTGCACTATGTGAAAGATCAATTAATCCTAGCTTGATTCCTGGATATACAGAATGGGGGCAACTGAAGAGCTTTAATTTGTGTTGAATCATTTGCATTTAGTGTCTCTGAATACTTCATTTCTTAATAACGCAAAACTTTTCACATATTAAGGACAGTATATCTCCTTGTTCTGTACATCGCTGCTCTACTTAACCTATGCATGGACAGCCTTTGTACAGTGGTGCGTTTTATCGGAAGACACAGAAGTCGGTTGACAAATGGGAAACATTACTAATTGTAAAACTGAAATAATTATTGTACAAAGTAACATAATGATGTGTTCTCTTCAAGATGTCCATAATCTGAATTACCTCTTTTATTTGTACTATTAGATTGGCAGTGGGTGGCCGGGTAGCTCAGTTGGTAGAGCAGCTGGCTACGGACTGGAAGGTCCGGGGTTCGATCCCAGGTGGTGACAGAATTTTTTCTCGTTGCCAAACTTTCAGAACGGCCCCGAGGTTCACTCAGCCTCCTATAAAATTGAGTACCGGGTCTTTCCCGGGGGTAAAAGGCGGCCAGAGCGTGGTGCCGACCACACCACCTCATTCTAGTGCCGGGTCATGGAAAGCATGGGGCTCTACCTCCATGCCCCCAAGTGCCTTCATGGCATGTTACGGGGATACCTTTACCTTTACCTTTATTAGATTGGCAGTACATATTCCCCTTTTGTACCGCTGCAATTCTCCACTTTTTGTACCAAATTTGTTACTGACGTACAGCATTCAGTAGACGTGATTGCGAAGATGACACCCAGCCCTAAAAGGTCAATGCGCTATTTGGCTCGAGAAAATGGTATCGGTAGAGAATCTGGTCGCAGAATATTGAAATCAGCAAGTTTTCACCCCCTACAAATAAACAGCATTTACACGTAAATCAAGAAGAGGATCCACTCAAGAGGCGATCATATTGCAACTGGATCACACAGCTTTTGTGTGCTGATCGATCCTTCCTTCAGCATGTTCTGTACAGTGGCAAATGCTTATTCTTTCTGGATGGGCACGCAAATACACAAAATGCATGATACTGGTAAAAAACACAAGATGGATGCGTGAAACTAACAACCCTGGTGTTCCAAAAGTTATGGTGTGGTGTGGAATAATAGGTGATATGCTTGTAGAACCATATTTGTTTTATGGAAATATAAACCAACACACACATGGGGAACTGCTGAACAGCACTAATGGAGTTCCTGTCTGATTTTCCTCTGAAGAAACGGATAAGAATGAGCCGTGGCTCCGTCTTGTTGAAAACAGAAACAGTTCGCCGGAAACTAAATGAGATGGTCGGTGTGCACTGGGTTAGACGAGGTGAACCTGTCATGGCCTCCACGGTCACCAGACCTCATCCCTTGATTTCTTTATATGAGAATTTGTGAAACAGCACGCTTTTCAGACAGTCTACACCTACAGAAGAATGTCAGGATCGAGTGAGGCACTGTTTTTAAGTAATTTTGGGCATTTGAGGTAGTGAGGTTGTATTTTCAATTAAAGTATGTTTCCCATTTTGCCAACTGACTTGTGTTAAGGCTGATCCACAATATACCGGGAACGGAAACAACAACGAGAACGGAAATATTGTTAAAATGTATTTATATGTGAGCATTCACAATTAACGAGAAGCTTTCCGGAGCCCGTGAACGGGAAAGTGAAAATTGTGAATGCTCACATTTAAATACACTTATTTAACAATATTTCCGTTCTCGTTCTCGTTATGTCCGTTCCCGGTTTATTGTGAACCAATCTTTAGACGGTATTAGATGAAGAAAGGTAACTCGCGCGGAGAGCAATCTGCCCGCCGCGCTCTGCAGCCCGTACAGGCTTTAATATACGCCGTTCCTATAGGTGTTTCTCGTTCGTCCGCACAAAAATTAACATATTCAACTACAGTATAGTTGGTTATATGGCGATGTACGAGGCGCAACCAGAAAGTAAGTTTCCCTATTTAAAAAAAAACACACACTTTCAGGAAAACATTTATTGGCAACAGGTACAGCAATGTTTCAGCTATTTTTCAACATAGCCACCATCAGAATTGAGAGCCACCATCAGAATTGAGACACTTGTATCGTGGGATCAACTTTTGTATCCCTCTGTCGTAGAACTCTGCCGCCTGTGAATGGAACCAGCGTGTGACAGACGTCTTCAGCTCTTCGTCGTTGCCAAAATGCTCACCGGAGGACAGGAATTTCTTGAGGTGCAGGAAAACGTGAAAATTGCTGGGATCAAGATCAGGACTGTAGGGTGGATGATCAAACAACTCCCAGCCAAATTCCGTCCAAACAGCTGCTGTGCGCCGAGCCGTATGTGGACGAGCATTGTCACGGAGGAGCACAACACCTGCAGTAAGCATTCCACGCCTCTTGGAACCAGCGTGTGACAGACGTCTTCAGTTCTTCGTCGTTGCCAAAACGCTCAGCGGACGACAGGAATTTCTTGAGGTGCAAGAAAACGTGAAAATCGCTGGGAGAAAGATCAGGACTGTAGGGTGGGTGATCAAACAACTCCCCGCCAAATTCCGTCAAAACAGCTGCTGTGCGCCGAGCCGTATGTGGACGAGCATTGTCATGGAGGAGCACAACACCTGCAGTAAGCATTCCACGCCTATTGGTTTGAATGGCACCTCGCAATTTTCGCAGTGTTTCACAGTAACGGTCAGCGTTCACTGTTCCACATCTTGGAAGGAAGTCAATGAGCAGAATGCCCTTCCTGTCCCAGAACACCGCGCACATCACTTTCCGTACCGACAGCGTCTGTTTGAATTTCGTCCTGACCGGAGATCCACTATGCCGCCAATGCATTGACTGCTGCTTGGTTTCCGGGGTGAAGTGCGAAATCCAAGTCTCATCGCCCGTGACGATCCTGTCGAGGAACTCGTCGCCGTCATCGTGATACCGTTGCAGAAATGTCAGTGCTGCTCCTAAATGTTGCATTTTGTGTTTGGGTGTCAGGTTTTTCGGCACACACCTGGCACACACTTTTTTGAACAGCAGGTGCTTAGTGACAATCTCATGCAACAAGGATCGCGATATCAGCGGAAAATGGCTGCTCAGCTCCGCAATCGTGAAGCGACGGTTCTCCATGATGCACTGCCGCACCAGCTCAATACGATCATCATTGATGAGGGACGGTCGCCCACTGCGCTCTTCATCATGGACACTTTGACGACCGTTGGAAAACTGGCTACACCAGCGACGCACCATCTGCTTACTCATGATTAGACTTCGTGGAATTGCCACGAGAATCGCAAGGTTGACTGCGCACGCAGTATAGACTGTATGAGAAGGGGGCGTGGAAAGGATTGATTATGCCTCTGATGTAAACACTGAGCAGTATACTGCGGTTACAATAAAACCTGTATCCTGCATTGAAGAAATATAATGAATGATCTTTGAAGTAGGAAATGTCTAAACATGTAAATACACAATTATTTTATAGTGAGATATATTAACTCTTAAAATTTAATGTAAGATACATCATCCTTAAATATGTGCATCGCAGTGAAGAGTTACGTACATTTTGAGCGACTGCAAAGTAATCTCCTCCGATGGTCACTTAAACAGTTTTTATATTGGGAAATGTACGTTCAACATCACACGATGTAATACGTGCATATTTGAAGAACGGAAAGTTACTACTTTTTAGTACACCAACTTCAGACGTCTTGTCGTGACCTGATAGTACATCATTTATAATACGAAGGTTGTGCATAGGCAGAATTTTTAGCAATAATGTTTCTCAACTCACATTTCACTTTTTCTGAAATTAGTGAATTGTTATTTTGGATAATGGTATGTGATACTTTATCCACTATATTAAGGGCTTCTGAGAGTTGTAGTTTAGACGATTTTAACAGAATTATGCTTTTGGACACGATTTTAAAATTAGAATCAAAGAACAGTATATCTTCCAATAGCTATTCAGAAGGCAATGATTTTATAGCTGCAACAGCGGAACTGTCTGTGCTATTCAATGCATCAATTACCTCCATTATTTTGCTGTAATTTCTGCATAATAATTAACAGCATACAACCACGTTCCCCAACGGGTCAAGACCGGCTGCGGGGGTAAGGGTATTCCAGGGGCAATTATTTGGAACAGCAACACTCTCATTGTAGTATGGTTGATTGAATTCTTGTCTACACTGAACAAATGTTAAGCTTTGACTATTCCAACCACAGTAATGCAAAAACAAGTGCTTACATAGGTATACATTAGCTGTAGCTGCTCTATTTGGACCGGTAACATCTCTTAACATGAACTGCTTATACTACGCGACCGGGCGGTCGCTCACCTCTTCTATACTACCGTACATCGGCAACCTGATTGCTTGCTGCGTGTGGCAATTCAACGAAGTCTACTCATGATGTTCGGCCCATAGACCTGACAGAGCTGCCGATGAATTTTAATTGGCGCAATGCTTTGTGCATTAAAGAACTTTATCACCGACCGAACCTCGCAGGCGGCAGGAGAAGGAATAAGAGCTTCCATTTCGGACCACTGCTGCCACGCTACTGGCACCAGGCGGGACCTGTCCGGCTGGCATATGATTGATACGTCATAGATCTGTTACGCATGCGCAATTGACACGGCTAATTACGTTTACTTTCAAGGGGAAAAAATCGGGAAACTTACTTTCTGGATGCGCCTCGTAGTTGAGTTAGGGCGGCTGCTGCTACTGCTGTCAGTGTGTCAGAATCTCAATCTAACTGGAAAAGAAAATGCAAAGTCACTGAAATTGGTGTTTCTACACTGTAAACACTAACCAGATGTCTGCACTTCAGAAATTCGAAACGCAGAAAGGGATTCGGAAAGATTAATAACAGTAATAGGCCTACATAGAGGAAGTTGATGATTAATGAACACTCTAGTTGTCGGCAGCCAGTTGCGACTTGGAGCGATGCAAGGGAAGATCGTCCTTTGTTGTTCTTAAGCAAAATATTTTTGAAATTCCACGTGGAGAGTCTGCCGAAAGGTATGTACTTCTGGTTTTTATGAAGTTTAATTAATTTATTCCATGTTAATACTGTAATAATAATGTTCGAAATTACTGAACCAAAAATTGAACATCCGGTCATGAAGCTCATCTTTATACTGATATTTAAAAAAAAATCGACACTTACTCACGCGGAATTTATGTGACAAATACAAAACAGTTGGGCTTTAAATTCCATATTGCTGTTTAACTGCAAATGCGCGCCTGTTTCCAAAATGCGTGTTTTTTTCCTCTCAAGACGGCCACCAAAGGCGGCCTTCGGTGAATTGTAAAGAGTTATTTCAATTAATGCTCGAGAAGATAAGCTCTTCAGAATCATATATGAGTATGTTTTGATTAGATTATAAACAGGAGAGTTTCACAGAGCATTTTAAAGGGAATTAAGATATCTATTATTGTTATTTTATGAATGATTTGAAAAAACGTGGAAGTTGTTCGGGGCGTAAAAAGACAGATTTCTGATGAAATATTGGAAATGGTTGAAATCTGAAGTGAATTGAGGAATAGGAAGCCAGTGGTGTCACGTTACGAGATACATCCCATTAGTTTCGGGTGTTGTGCGCTACTTTCGTTCACGGTTAGACATGGTAACTGTTACTCCACAATGTCAGTTTTGAAAAGCAGAAAGAATATTTCAGTGATAGAACCAATAATATCAGCAAGACGTACAGTTTCTATTAAAAGGGGGAAACTAGAGGATGTGAATAAACTACTTAACAAACCTTTGGAAATGGCTGGAAATAAAACGGCGAGTTGACTTTCTGCAAAAACACTGAAACTGAAGGACTTGCAGAGCTCTGATGGTTTTATTACATTGTTAATTATTGCATATATAAATGTTATATCATTAGTAGTGATAGTCGTGTTTTTTTTTTTCTTACAGAATCACTCGGAGCAATATGGAGGGTATGGAGAAGAACCACGCAGGAAAAGGTAAGATTTACTGTTCAGAAGATTCGGGAAACAGTAATATATTTGACATTGCGTATCTTGATCGTGAAGTGAAAATTCATCATTCATAGTTAGGATTGGACTCATGGGCATACAGTTCCCAGGCGGTTGTTCCGACTTGTTCACTCGGTTGTATAGAGAAATAATGCATCACTGACATTCATCATAAGGATGCAAAACATGCACCAACCAATGTCGAAGCGAGGGATATGCATTTCTTTTTCCCCCTTGCTAAGAATACCCACTCTTCCCGACATGCGTAGGGGTCGATGGGGCCATATTTTATTAGAATCATCTCACAGCCAATTGACTAGTGTCCTAAATTGAGACAGCTTATCCTGCTTTTGGTTTTCCTAAAGCGCTAAGACACATGGCGGGATGATCCCTAAAACAAATAGGCCACACACCTGCAAGTTCCCCCACACACAAATTTTGGCATTTTCCAAATTTAAGCCGTTACAAAATCTGAGCCTTCATTTTTGCCTGTTGCCTTGGGTATTACTCGACCGAGGTCGGTGGAGTCCTGGAGCCCGGAGCACCACTTGTACTGCTCCTGCGTTCGTATAGCGTCATCGCTATAATTCACATTACGCCCGCGTCTCCACTGACCTCGGTCGAGTAATACTTTTGAGCGTGCTTTAACTCGAATGTCACTTCCACAACGCAAGGGCCTGGTTACTTGTCTAGCGAGGGCTGCGCCGTCCCCCTCTCCACACTTTCTCTGTTTAGGCTTTTTACATCTTCGGTGATTCTGCCATGTTGTTGTTTAGTTGTGCTTGCACATCTACTTTCGCTGGAAGTATATTGTAATTCGCCGGCGTGGTGTAAGCGACGGGCAGGCGTGCAGCTTTAACGTTGCGTGGAAGCCATGGTCTGGAACGTAAATTTTCGTCCTTGTCGCTATAACATTCTTTGTTGCCATAGTAAAAGCCTGTTCAGATACATGGAGAAACTATAAATAGGTAAATGTAAGTCCCGTAACATTGCTCGGCCTGAGTTCGGTGCAATCGCGTACATTTCCGTCCAAGAAACTGTGAATTAGATTTCATTGGAGTAGGATAGTTGTGTTGTTTAGAAAGGAGATGTCGAGGACTACATTCCTAGACAGCTCTTGTTTCATCAAGTTCAAACTTCTGTATGACTTGAGGCTTTCCCGGCGTTTGATGTAGAATAACTCTTCTCGGGTTCTCAGCCAGGTGAGTTGGAGATTTGCTTCCAAGCTTTCGACGGCTAGCTCTGCCATCTTCTTCAGGGAATGAAGTGATGTGGGACCATGTCTAGCCGGTATATATGCAATAGTAGGGCTGCCCGCTGCGGGCCAATCAGGAGCTAGTTCCTAGTCCCGACCGCCAGGCGCATTCTGGTTGGTGGAAGCGGTAGCCAATCAGGAGCTAGTTGCTGGTCCCGACTGTCTGCCGT
This sequence comes from Periplaneta americana, assembly GCF_040183065.1. Taxonomy (NCBI): domain Eukaryota; kingdom Metazoa; phylum Arthropoda; class Insecta; order Blattodea; family Blattidae; genus Periplaneta; species Periplaneta americana. The sequence goes on from NC_091119.1 coordinate 120,443,837, forward strand.
GTGCTGTTGGTCTAAGCGTATTGATGGCAGGTTTCCATGCTGTACTCAGAGACCCCCGTCTGCCAATCTTGCCCGAGATGGGGCAGACTGCTAAGAAAACACGGGCTTAAGACCATAAGCCGCCGGCTAGACATGGTCCCACATCACTTCATTCCTTGAAGAAGATGGCAGAGCTAGCCGTCGAAAGCTTGGAAGCAAATCTCCAACTCACCTGGCTGAGAACCCGAGAAGAGTTATTCTAAGTTCTACTTCTCTACGCACAGACGTTTTCGTTTTATTTTCCGATCAATCACAGGGTCGATCAGTAACTCACCACTGCACACTACTGCTCAACCACATAATGAAATTTCATTACTACTGACTGCAGGCAGAAAGAGCACTGCGCTGTCATCAAGGGGAATGCCAGCGATTGCATGGGATTTGCGCCGCTGACCGGCCGAGTATTGTTTCACAACTAAACTGTCCGCACTATAGTAATTGAGAACTTGTCCACTGTCGTGCATTTACATAATTATGTGCACGGAGATTTATATTTACGGACACTCCTTGCGCTGTGAAAGTTTATATCTCATTCACGTTGTAATGAATGATTTCCTGAAGAGTTGCTGCATTTGAATTCATAGTGTTGCTGAAAATATGTCTATAAGAGGTTCGGAGATTGTGGCAGAAGGGCTCAATTCTCTTAAAATGTTGAGTCTAGGAAACATTTCAAGTAGGCCATGGAGGTATTGGCACTGTGGACATTTGTGTGATTCGAAACCATGGTATGTGGAGTTCACTAGAAGAGTGATCACAAATTGTACCACTATTTGCTTGACTCTGCTTTTCGAGGACCGGACTTGCACTTAGACTTGATTTTGCCCATTGTGCGCCCTTTATGTGCGATGATTGTCCAATTTCTACAGGTCTGATCTAGGTCATTCTGTCTAAGCCCTGACAGAGCTAGGTCTCACCCTCAGACTAGTATCTGATAAATCCTAGTGGCCCGGAGCCCCAAGGTGTTTTTGTATGAGCAACTGAAACCCGTACTACCCCTAAGGCTTCACTTCCACATTTTTAACTGTTGTAGATGATTGATGAAATTAAGGAAATGTGAGAGATTATTGGTGTAATGAAGATGGAAAAGTACCCAGAGAAACCTATGCAGCGTGTGCTTTGTCCACCACAAATTTAATGACGACCTACAGTAGATGAAATTAAGGGAATATGGGATATTATTGTTGGAATGATAGATGGAAAAGTACCCCAAGAGGAACCCTATGCAGCGTGTGCTTAGTTTAGTCAACTAATGAAATGAAGATTAAATGAATGTTTAATGTCCTTTAGAAACAGAACAGAATCACCACTTACAAACTAGCTTCATTCACGCACAAATCTCACATTAAATTACTTGAAGAAACAGTTTATCAAATACCACCCTCTCTTTGTCCTTCAAGGGTATTTGCTGACCCACTACGCAACGAGATCAGAACGTGCCGTGCCGGAACGAATGGAAGTAGCCTACAGCCGCGTTGCTAAGATAAATATTTACTTAAGATCCTGCAGCTTCTCCAACCTGAGACCTCTTGATATTAAAACGAGCGCTCTTTTAATACTCAGCCGGAAGCCTTTGTGTTGTGATATATCTTTTTTGCACGTATCAACACTTGCAATGTCAAGCTTTGTTGTTACGTTTCGCTGTGAAGATCGTTCCTAGTTATAAAATATCTCGCAAGCAGGGATTACCGACATAGGAATGCGAACGAAACAATTCAACAAGGAAGAGCGGGCGACAGGAAAGGTCACGAGATAACTTAAATGATAATCAAAAGTACAGTCGGAAGAGTAATCTTTCGGCGAAAGCGGCACAAATCCACAAGTCAACATTCAGTAAACACGGTGTAGGTGTGCAATCAGCAGAGAAGAGAATGACTGACGCGCAGCCAGGTTTGCCACCAGTAAAGTTAATTGTACCAGTCTTGAAATAAATTGAATGTGAATTTAAGGGAGAGGTTACTACGACCCATCACTGCGACCTTATTAGATCTCTTGCGCTGACCCTCAAGCTAGATGCATTTCCAACCCACACCGGCTGACCACACGAAGGTTCGCTGTGTACCCAAGTTCATAGCAGGCAACCCTAATCGTCACTAGGCCAGCCCCCTCCACACTTCGCCAGTCGGCGTTCGGGGAATAATAATAATAATAATAATAATAATAATAATAATAATAATAATAATAATAATAATAATAATAATAATAAATAATGTTTTTTATTGCTAGAATGAAGATACCGTTACATATTGATTTTATATATAAAAATCACTCTAGCACCCCGAGAAAAAATACATACTAGTGCGGATATGGCATTCCATGCTATGAAATGATGGCGGGATGGAGAAATGTTGACGGAATGATGGAGATTCCTAATATGGGAAAACGGGAGAATCTCGAGAAAAACTCAACTGCGACCTTTTTCGCCACAAGTGTCACTGTGGACGTACTTTACTTGTTTTTATGAAAGAAATTCCCTTCCTACTTTAGGAACCACTGGATTAGATTATACTGTATGTGTGCCACGTGATTTTAATTACAACTGTAGTGTGTCATATGTTGAAAAATCTTGAAAAACGCTGGAGTACATTATAATCACCTCAACAGATGAACTAAAAACTCAGACAAAAATAGTAGGACCACATGCTTACAGGATTTGATCGAAAATATTACTATGATGAATGAATGTTACAACTTCTACATTGTCGTGGCTTCCTATCAATAAATGTTACAACTTTTGCATTATCGTCGCTTTGCATAATTGCTGCCAACTGCTGCACTATTATTGAGTTGAACTAACGAAAAATAACATTCGTTACAACATTGGCGAAGGAGGTTTGGGAAATTACGAAATTGTCAAGACAATGACGTTATCATCATCGTCCAGCCATCTAGGACATTATAATTAATGACCTGCATTTGCGTTAATACCCATCATAGTTGAAAAATGACAGTAAAGACCGGCCATTGACATTTTCCCAATTTACTTCATTGTCCGTAACAGATGTGTTAAAATCGAAATGTCATGGATATATTAAAATCGAAATGTCATGGATAAATTTAAGCAGTACAATATTCTTTTGTAAATTTGTTTGGAGTTACAATGTAAGCAGTGAATTCTTCGGACATTGTTTTTCAGAGATCTGTAATTTCACATTGTGTTTCAGACGTACTGTAATCTCAATCGTCTCGATCTTAACATAATCACGACTTTAATTTAATATATATTTTATTATTTTTAATAAAACCCATTAATTTCGTAGTACGAGTAAAATCGATTGTATTTCATGAGCATCATTCCTAGATTTCTGTAGTTACAAATACTAATTATGGTGGAAAGATACAATCCAACACTTCATACGAATCGTTGTATATGAATGGCGCACTGAAAACCTTTGTCGTAGTAATTTAAATATTTTTTTCATTCCATTTCTGCCTTCATACTTCGTGTAATGCGAAAGAAAAGGTTGATTTTAAAATTTGTCTAATTTTTTTTATTGGTTTTAGTTAATTTCGGCAGTCGTTAGACTTATGGCCGGTTTCACCAACCTTCGTTATCATTATAACGTCTCGTTAAATAATTTAATGACACGTTAGTCAGTTTTTGTGTTTCACCAAGTATCATTATTGCTAACGCATCTTTAAATTCATCGTTAATTTATTAGGACCTATTCGTCGCGTTAAAACAGTAACGATGCGTTAAGAAGTCAACAACATGGCGGACGTAATTATTCAATGATGAAGTTCTTTATTTAGAACTTCAACATAACGACGAACTTATATGTTGTAATAACACTCGGAATAATCATTTTGAAGATTTAAGTGATAAAGAATTCCACGAAAGCTACACATTAAGGAAATAAGTAGTAAGAATGATTCTAGAAGAAACTGAATACCAGTATACTGTATAGGTTAGAATACGACAGAAATCACCCACTTCACGCCTCTTCAACAGATTCTTCTCGTTTTAAAATAATGTTGCGGGAAGTTTTGAAATAATAATTGATTATATGAACGGGGTATCAAAAGCTGTATTGTCTAGATATGTGAATAAATTATCAGACGTACTACCAACATTACAATAGTCATTATTTCTATAGGTCTAATAAGCTTATAGCTAAATTTTATGTTGTCTTAGACAACATAGATTGTGTACATGTTCCAATCGTTTATCCTGGCAGTAATATAGCCAAAAGATTCTGCAATAGAAGATCCTATTTTTCCTTCAATATTCAAACAATTTCATAGGCCTATGTAACGCTCCGCATAGAAAAATTGTGGCCAAACTAGCGCTGAGGTAGTTTCCTTCGTACTCTGCTTATACACCTTGCACATACGAATCTGTGACAGGTTATGTTTGATTAGTTTAATTTTTTGTTATGCCTTGCATATACGATCAACTGCATTACCACAAAAAAATCCCTTATAAGTTCAACGATTTTCACTTCTACCTCAGAACTACCTCAGCGCTAGTTTATTGAAATTGTAATAGATTAGAATACGACAGATAGGAATCACCCACTTAACGCCTCTCCAACAGATTCTTCTCGGTTTAAGATAATGTTACGGTCTACACGGATAGCACAACATTCCAAAGGAGGATGCCTTTTAAATGAAAAGGGTGCAAAGAGATTTTCTTTTAGGAGACAATGGATACCCCTTAAAATCCAATTTAATGACACCTCTCCTGAATCCTGCCACACAATTATGGCAAAATGTTACTGGGTACTAATAAATATGCATGAAATACAGTGGAAAAGTAGTATGCAATTTATGGAAGAGGCGATTTCCCGTCCTAAATTTAGGCCTAATATAACTGCTTAGAATGCTTTGTATATAATTAATTGTGGCATCAATTTTTAAGCTGTCTTCCTTGTAGTCCGCTAAATTTTCTCAGATTTCCTTTAGAAGCTGCAATTTAACTGCTCTACATTCCTATTATTTACATTTGGAAGTAGCTGTCTTTTTTTTTTTAATTGCGATATGACAACATACTGTATTTAGGAAGATGTTATTAAAATTACTGCCTCTTACCCGTTTGCCTATGATTGCTTCCTCATGCCAAACAAAGTCAGCCATGATCATATGTAACCAATGAAATTCGCGATTTCGAAGCCATGGTCGTATGAAAAACAAAACATGCAAGATACAAGTACAAAATCCCCTCGTTAGTAAACGCCTGTTAATTTTAAAGATACGAGGCTTGGTGAAATAGTCAACTTTTAAAGATTCCGTTCAAATTAAACGATCCATTTGTTGACAAGTCGTTTGTGCTGATTTAAAGAAGCTTGGTGAAACCGGCCATTAGATATTATTCTCTTTTCCTTTCTAAGTCCGAAGTTCGTTAATAAGTGCGCCCGTAACAGTCGTCAGGAATTTGATTTTACAAGGCTGCGACTGGTCAGTGAAATGAGTGGAGAAACAGTGGTAACCTAATTATTACGTAGAACTTGGAGAGTAATTGGTGAGGCCGTAGAAAATCGAGACAACCGTAATAATTGAAAAACCATTTCGAGCAGGAAGACGTGAATCATATAAAGCAGTTTTATAAGATTTTATCCTTCTTATTTGTTGGCGTCTTCTGCTTCGATTAAATGTCAAGTATTATGTTCAATTTTATATGCCGCTCGTTGAGCACCTTAGCTCAGCGGAGACTCGGAAGAGTGAAGGTGGCACTTTTTTCCGTGAACTGTTCTTTGGACGTCTTTCAATATGTCTGTCAGGGAAATATCCGCTGCATGCCCTGGGAGAGGTTGCTGGGAAAACAGTTCCTGGGAGGTGGATGTAGGAGTGCCACACATCGATTGGCAGATCTGAGATGTATTTACCTTGACGGCCGATACGCCTTCAGAAGATTGAGAAAATTGAAGCTGGTTGTATACTAACGAAAATTTATTAGTCTGCATTCGAATTTTGCATATAATAGTAAAAATCCTATTATTATTATTATTATTATTATTATTATTATTATTATTATTATTATTATTATTATTATTATTATTACTACTACTACTACTACTACTACTACTGCTACGGCTACGGCTACCACAATATTTGGGGCTAGGAGGGATGAAGTTACAGGAGAATGGAGAAAGTTATAGAGCGCAGAACTACATGCTTTGTATTTTTCACCTGACATAATTAGGAACTTTAAATCCAGACGTTTGAGATGGGTAAGGCATGTAGCACATATGGGCGAATCCATAAATGTATATAGAGTGTTAGTTGGGAGGCCGGAGGAAAAAAGACCTTTGGGGAGGCCGAGACACAGATGGGAGGATAATATTAAAATGGATTTGAGGGAGGTGGGATATGATGATAGAGCCTGGAATAATCTTGCAAAGGATAGGGACCGATGGCGGGCTTATGTGAGGGCGGCAATGAACTTTCGGGTTCCTTAAAAGCCATTTGTAATTATTATTATTATTATTATTATTATTATTATTATTATTATTATTATTATTATTATTATTATTATTATTATTCAAATGATTACAACAGTCCAGCTACTGCATCACACAGTGCACCAGTGTTACTGCAGCTAAAGTAAAAACTACAGTAGTACTTCCACCGGAACTAGATTATAATACTTACTGTGACTACCGCTATCACAAAAGTGGACACCATATGAGACGTGTATTATCGCCGCGCCAGCCGGAGTAACGACCGCCGAGTCTTTGATATATATAAGTCATTGTTTGTCGCTTGTGATTGTGGTTCTTTTAGTCCCACGGCTCCAATCATATTCTACAAAAAACTGTTGCCGCCAATGGCAATCCAGGATTGAATTTTGACGTGTACATATCAAGTCCACGTGGAGTAAGAACCAAGGTTACCATTTTTAACAACAAATGTTCGTTCAGTTTAGTAAAGCATTTCAAGTGGAAGTTATAAGTTGGTGTTAATATTTAAGATGTGGAGGCCGTGGGAAGGCGATGATGAAGTTGAAAGTAATGTAAATGCGTGTGTTCCTTCAACTAGTTGAAGTAAGACAATTACAGGTAGCAAATGTATGGGGACATTGAATAAACAGTCTCAAAAAATAATTTGTAATGTGTATGCCTACGTCAAAAGTAATAAATTGGTCAAGGGACCGATTACAGAGACCGCAAAAGCTGTTGGATTAAGTAGGCAAGCCGAAAGCAGAGTTGTAGAAAGAGGTCCTAAAACACCCAAAAAATGTAAAAATAAAAAACAAATTTGAAAAACTTGATAACTTCACCTGCGATCTGATTCGTCGAACGGTGTATGATTTTTTCAAAAATGGACAGTCGCCAACAGTTACTGAAATATTAATAGAACTTCAAAACAAATGTGAATTCCCCTACAAAGAAACAACACTGAGAGAATTATTGAAAAAGTTAGGATTCTGGTTTCGAATTCTTAACAAAAGACGCGTGATAATGGAGTCATCGAGAATAGTAACGTGGAGGTACAAATATTTGAACACACTTCGTTCTAAAAGATCAGCAGGCCATAAAATTATATTTTTGGACGAGACATGGTATGACACCCATGATGTCCCCAAAAAAGATGGGATGATGGGAGTTGCTCATGTGCCTTCAATGCCCCTGTATCTCGCGGGAAATGAATTATGGTTTTGCACGCAGGTAGTAGTGACGGCTGGGTTCCAAATTGTTTGTTCCTTTCAGCTAGAAATATAGGTGATTCCAAAGCAGGTTCACATGATGAAATTAATTCTGAAATTTTCGAGGACTGGTTTACAAACAAATTAATGAAAAATCTTCCAACAAGCCCTCCGTGTATAATTGTAACGGATAACGCTGCTTATCATTCCAGGCTACAGTTAGGCTACCAAATAGATCCACAAGAAAGGATGATATTATTAGCTTCATGGTACAACACAATCTAGAAGTACCCATTCCACTCCCCACTATATCTGTATTGCTTGAACTTATAAAAGAAGCTAATATCAGTAGAGAGTTTGTCATTGACGGAATTGAAGAGATTTCGGCCATGAAGTTTTGCGGTTGCCCCCATATCACTGTAATTTAAATGCTATTGAACTTATTTGGGAGCACTTAAAACATGAAGTTCGAAGACGAAATGCGACTCCATCACGTAGTGACAGTGTATGCAGAATTATACGAGAATGTGTTGAACTTATAAATTCGGAATTATGGACAAAGTGTGTTAACAGGACAAGAGAAATAGAACGCCAATATATTGCTCGCGATTCTGAAAACGACAGAGACTCGTTCATTATAAGCGTAGGTGACAGTGACAGTGACAGTGAAGGAAGCAGTTCAGATGATGTAGGATGTCGGGTAATTAATAACTGTAATTTACATATTTATTTGATTAATGTAGTTAGCATGAAATTATTATTATTATTATTATTATTATTATTATTATTATTATTATTATTATTATTATTTATAAAGTAGTCATGTTTCTCGTTCGTACGCCCTGCAGTTTGAAAAAGATGCGACAACATCGCTTTAGAACAATATACAATGGACAGGTCTGTTATTGTTGTTAACTTTTTCTTTGATCTGCCGGTCGTTACTCCGGCTCGCGCGGCGATAATATCAATTTGGGAAGATTTCACCGTGAAGAAACCGGCATGCTGAACCGTATCGTTGCAATGGGAACGAGCATGAACCCGAATTGAAGCGACATCCAATGAATGGCGTCATCCTGGATCACTACGGAGACACAAGGTACTATAAAATCCATCGCCCACAAAGCTGATGATCATTTTGGCATATGATAGTCAAGGTATTTTAGTGTGTCATCTATTTCGTAAAAGGGACGAACTGTAAATGCACAGTATTACGCGTCATTTTTGCGCTACCATCATCGCCGTGCAGTACGAGAGAAACGTCCAGAACTGTTTGGCAACGCTATAATCTTAAATGACAGCGCTAGATCTCACACAGCAGACACAGACTTATAATTATGAGGTCCAAGACACTGTGGATTGCCCAAAAGTCCAGTTCCAAAAACAGACGTTGTTTTAGAGAGTTGGGGATTGGAGGTCTTGCCACATACTCCCTATTCTCCTGATCTTAGCCCTTATTAAACTTCGACCTTATTCCTAAAGTGAAGAAATCATTGCTTTGCCAACACACACAAGACAATGTAACTGCAGTTCGGCGTGAGGTAGCACAATTAGCGAATCTCATGCAGCCGTGGTATTTTTCGTCTTCTCCATCGACCATCGGTGGCAACGAATCATGGACAACCTAGGAGATTACTTTGAAGGATGAAAACCCTTAAATTGACAATATATCCTATAGGATACAACAGGTTAATAGGCTATATCTGTGTTGTTCGGGTAAAGGGGTATAAGTCATTTTTTTTGTCCAGGTGGAATTTTGTTCCCCAGATGAACACACAAGTTAAATTATACAAGTGGGTGTGCAAAAATCAAAGAATACTAGCAGTTGGTGTGTTTTATTTGTGTAGAAAATTATTTGTAATAAGGATTCCAAGTTTAATTTTCATTTATCTCCGAACTCATTTTTATGACTTATCTCCCTTTACCCAAACACCACAGATATGCTATAATTTTAATAGAGCAATAGAAAAAAAATTGGTAGGAAAATTAAAATTTCACAGTACTATAATATTGTACAACATATAAAAATATGGACATTGCGATAGTTGTTTTCTTTACGGTCCGACAAGGTTTAATAAACTAGTGTGAGAAATGAAGCTTTGTCAAGTAAAGGATTAAACAGCCTGATACAAATAAAATTATGTTAACAGGTTGTACGAGAATAAAACGATGTTTCAAAATGTTATGTTTGTCCTTTTACCCTACTAGAGAGTCCTGCATCCATACCCCATGAGGTGCCAATTTTTAAAAGTGCATGTAGTATACTTTCAAACGTATATGATTAAATTTTCTGCGTTGGATCATTTTCCACAGAAAAAAAGTCATGATTTATGAATCAATCCTCGTAAATATATGGATGCTTTTGTTATCATGGAGGCTAACGTACGAGACACCAGAAAAAATGCTTTAACATAACTTACCTGCTACCTAAAGGAAGATTAATATTTAGTGGTATTCTGATTGGCGTGAAGAATAGTTTGACATCGAATTCCAAATTATTAAAGATACAGAATGGAGATAGTATGCTTGAATCTATAGAAATGTAAATAACATTTTTCAGCTATTTTGTTCACACCTTTCCATATAGCTTTGATGTGAATATTTTAAAGTATTACATAAGACTGTAATAATGGGAGACTTTGATATTCATCCAAAATTATAGGGATTTGAAGATATTGTTTGTTGGTATAATAAAACAGTGTAATATTGGTTAAACACGAGTGGCTTGAAACTTGCATTCAGTAGGGATCAAGAAACTACCCACATGCATCACACAGGATCCACAGCCAACCATGATTTAATCGTCATGGCATCTAATATAACTGAAAGAACATATCGAGGAGTGTCTGAAAGTTTAGGATATGACCACAGAGTTGCAATGGTCAGTATCAAAGCCAAGACAAAATCACATAAAACCTACAGCAATTAAAAGAGCCGATTGGAAGAGACACAAAAAAGAACTAGGTTACAAGCTACCAAATGAACTTAAAATCGACTGTAAAAAGTGTACTAAATGCCAGAAGAAAAGCATTCAATAAATTCACAGAAAATATAGATTATATACAAGACAGTAACAACGTAAATATGTATTTACTGTACAAGAAGAAACTGTCGCTAAACAACCAATAAAATATGGACATTTAAATATAGCAGATGTTTGCAAAATTGTGTCAGCTTTTAATACTCATTATTCTGCACTTAAACTTTCAAGGCAACAAAACATGATCATTTTTCACCACGACTTTTATGGAACAGAGCTGGCATCTATTAGTAAAATTAGTAACAATAAGGTCTCAGATAATATTAATCCTGAATTCATCAAGCACTTGGATGTTAAGGCTAGACGCACATTGCGTAATTTTGTGAGTATGTTGGGAAGACTTCAGTTACTGCAAATTGAAAAAAAGTACTATTATTTAATATTAAGCCTGCAAACAAAATTGATTTTTGCTGTTATCAATTTTATTCACTTTGGCAAGTTACAATATTACAAGTATTGACTATAATGACACGTTTATTCCCGCATTCCACCATTAGATTGTTGAACTGTTGACCCTGTTGATTTATTAAGAAATGAATGAATTACTTGGAAGAAGCGGATTTACACACAAATATGAAAACAATGCAGTCATTTATAAAGTTTAAATTTATGTAAAATAGTACTTCTAAAAGCAAAATACATTACACTTTCATGGCACAGTAAAAATTCAGATAAAATGAAATAATACTGATTTTCTATAATAATTGCACGAGTGCAATTTAATAAGATTATTCAACGAATAAAAGTAAATAACTTGCAAAACCGAATTATTTACGTAAATGATTATAATTATTATAAAACACAACAATAAGACATTAATATGTTTCCTTGTAATGAAGTTCAAAAACAAACTGCTATCTATCACGGCAACTACTCAGAGCGGAAGTACGAAACATCAATGATTACTTACCCTAGAAAGTAAGATAAGCTGAAATGTTATATTAACAAAATACGAAAAGTTTTTACAGACATGTATTTATTACTGGAAGTTACATTTATTGAAAGCGCAATTTTCGAAGTTAAATTTTGTTTGGATTTACCGCGATTACATGTCGTATTGTACGAGGCGTCTTATCAAAAAACAACTTTTAAGGCGGTTGTGAAACATTATTGGTCAATATCGCAAATTCATCCTATAAGTTGAATAGTCAACGTACTCAGGTTAGAATAAGTAAAGGTATTACCGCCATCAGTTCAAAAAATGGCTTACAACTGATCAGAAATGCGGACAGTAATATTGATTTTTTATTGATTTTTTTAGATGTTGATCATTTATAGCCTATCCTGTGAAATGTACGTTTCAGAAGTTGTAATTGTGACAAGGTTTTACAATACAAGCAAATAAAAGTATGACACATACTGGTGCTATTGCCTGCAGTGAAGGTAATAACATTTTTTTAGGGCAAAGAAACATGTTTATAAGAAAAGTGACAAATATAAGCTTATGCTAGTTATAGAATTAAACAACCATAAATGATTAGGGAAAGAAAAAAGTCTCAATACTCTTTACGACATAACGTCAAAAAATTCAGTCTAGGTCACTATCATTGAGTGGTGCACAATCGTCTTTACATAGTGAACAGAGTCCAGTTTTCTTTGTGCTACTCAAGTCCGGTCGATTATCCTCAAGTTAGAGACAGTTAAACTAACAGCTATTATTATTATTATTATTATTATTATTATTATTATTATTATTATTATTATCATCATCATCATCATCGCCGCGGTCTCATGCTTGACATATGGCAGGTCTTTGAGCGGCCTCGTGAGTAACATCGGCAGGTCTTTGATATTTAATTGTATTATTGATTTCAATTTCTTATGTCGTCGCTCCAATCACTCGTCTCAATTTCAACGTTGCAACCAATAAGCTGCTTTCATTATAAAGTGACATCTACTTGTCTAATCCACGTGGACTAAAACCGAGGTTGCAATGTCTTGCGCTGAGGACGAACATTAAGTATGTGACTAAATAATTATTATTAAAGAGTTATTAAGAGTTAAGAATGCCAACGTACCCGTATATGAAATAATAATAATATTAATAATAATAAATGATAATAATAATAATAATAATAATAATAATAATAATAATAATAATAATAGCCATTTAACAATATAACAAACTAGTGCTTATTCCTATCGAGGAAGTAAACGTGACGTGACGCTTAGAGTGAAACCTACAGAGCAAAAATCTGTCGGCAAAATTATGTTTTAAAAGCACATCGCACGTTATTGTATGATGCCGGAATGTTAAGCATGAGGCCGCGGCGATAATACATACTAAGGGCCGTATTCATAGACATTTTTAGCGCGGGCTTCCGGTGGACGATCAGCGTTTTTCGTATTCATAAACCAGTGTGAGCGATGTGATATGATTTGAATTCTGTACTAGTAACCAGTGGATAGCCGGGGCTAGCTTAGCAAGCTCGTAGCGCGTGCTGCGAAATGTCTATGAATAGCACCCTTAAAGTTTATTGTTGCAGCGAGATGGCGTTACTATCTGTAGTGATAAATTTTATTTAAAATGGATAAGTATCATAATATAATATTATTAATATTATACATTTTAAAACACCACCACTCCACTGAACTTAATACATATTAAGAATTAATTTCTCTTAACATTTTATCATCAACTATATTTAAAATTCTATTATCTGTACTTCATGCAGAATGCAATATTCACGTCACTCGAGAATCAGCTCAAGCGTGCACTTCTTCACTTAAAGATTGTTAAACTCAAAGTAAAGACAGAAATCCGTTTCATTGTTGGTTTCAGATGTTTTAAGAAATGTTCCTCTAAACAACATACTTCTCTGACTAGGGCTGTCAACACAGATTTTCACGTAACTAATTATAAAATACTAGATGGCGTTATAACCTATATGATATTAATACCTTCATTTTTGCATAACGAATTTTTAGGCTTTCACGGTGACTGTGATTATAATTAATCTTTTGAGTAATCCATCGGTTCCTGGAACTTTACATTTTCAACTTTTCAGAACTACATAAAGTTTCCATCATCAGGGTAAGACCAGAAAGGTCGCCTACTCTGATAGGCTCCTTACTCCAGGCTCAGTCATCCGGAAATTGTTGATCACGGATCTTAAAAGTCCGGTTAAAACATCTAAATATAGGGAAGGAAGAAAGAAAATAATTTTATTAGGCTAAATCATGACTCATGAACATTAGATACACAGAGACTAAGCAATTTGTTACGCCTGCAAGTTATTGAATAGAGTTACCGCACAGCACCGCCGCCGGAGAAGTTGCCGCAGCGACACGGGATTATTATTTTGTCATATTGACTACCATATGGTGCACCGTTAGCTGAAGAGCTTTGGCTTTCAGCGCCAGAGACCCGGATTCATATCTCAGAGTCGAAATGAAGTTTGTTTTAAACAAAAAATTGGATAAATTTTATTGAATTTCGGTCCCCCCCCCCCACCACAAGTTTAGTTTTCCAACACCATTCATCGTAAAAAAATAGTCGCTGGCAATTCCACGATTGCACCCAACGGATGTGGTTGGCGTCGGATGATATACAACACTTAGCTAGTATAGCTGATGAATTAGGTTCATTTTATGTGTAAATGTACATATGGTATGGATTAGAGTTGGAAGAAGGCGGGACAAGCCCACGTGCACGTACGCCATTAATACAGTACGTTGTACTATCTTAAAATTTTGACGTTGGCGAGGAATGGCAGACAAATTTTGTTTTGTTCCATATCATGCCCTAAATGTACAGAACGATTCTCTCAGCTTTTCTTCCTTCCCGGAGAATGCTTTGCTTAGAATGTTATTGCGATAGGCCAGGCTTGAATCCGCGAACCCCGGGCACAACGACTAGCATTATGATGCTAGACCACCGACATTGTCTTGATTCAGTAGATTGAAAATTAGTCGCAGTAGCAACATTGATTAGTCGCACTAGCAACATTGTGAGTAGTGGGCGGTTGTTGATGAAATGGTCATTATTTTTAACTTATAAATATTGTCCTTTAATACAGTAATTCATTTTATGTTACATCAGAAAATATGTAGCTTTCATTTTTAATTTTTAAAATTATTTTGGCATTTTGTCCGCTGGGCTGTTTTTTCTCTCTCCCATTTTTGGGTTCATTAAAAGCTATTTTCTCCAACTCATTTATTTTTATGGTATTTAAAGAAAATTGTTTATTTTCCACCAATTTTACATACATATCGTTCCTGCTTTACCACTCAGTAATATTTCACTTTGCTAAGAAAACTTATCTTCATTCGGTGGTCATAGTAATCAGATAACCTGACAAAGAATGTGGCGGGGATGGATTTTACCAGGAAATACAGAGTTCACTGCAAGCTAGGCTCAGCTTTGGCCCGCCGCGTAAAAACCCTGTCGTGGAAGTTGTGGTGAGTAAAAGGGTTGGTGGGAGGGTGGGGACAGTGAGAAAAGAAAAGGGTTAAAAGTGCCAACTTTGATGTGATATGGAAACAGTATCCTGCTTTAGGACATCTTATGCTGCAGAATGTCATTGTTTGCAGTGGTATAAAATATGACTTCTTTTAAACGTTTGAATAATTATTTCCTTCAGAATATAAACTGTGTTGCATAAATGCATGTACAGTCTCAGAAGATGGCACACGGATATTTTCGAAGTCCCAGAAAGGAGGCACTGCCCATGATCAGAGGACGAGCGACCAGGGTCACAAACGAACCACTAGTTGAGATAACATCCATACTGTTTCGTTGTATGCCGTCTATAAGGAGCTAGAATAAGTGCCGGGAAAAAGAATTTAGCATAAATAAGTCTTGCAATAAAGACTTTAAATGAAACAAAAGAAAGAAGAGAAAAAAGAGAGAAACAATTCCAAGCAATGCGTGACAGCAGGATCGAACATGCCACCGACTGCATGGGGAAGTACGCGCTCTCTCCACTAGACTAAAACCGTCCGTGATAGAATTGGTCTTTATGAAGGGATGCAAAACACTAGGACTTACTTAAATCATGAAATTGCATATAAACTTGATTTAGTTTAAATTAATGAGACGCGTTTTGCATTAGTTGTGAAAATAAACCATCTTGTTATGCCCTGTGATTTATAAATGAAGTAATGAGGGTGTGAAAATCGTTATTCATTTGCTATATATGTGACCTACTTCCTTTTATTAGTCTGATATATATTATGTTATAATCGTCACACTTTTATTTGGTTACTTAACGACGCTGTATGAACTACTAGGTTATTTAGCGTCGATGGAATTTATGATGTCCACACCTGTGGAGTAACGGTTAGCGTGTCTGGCCGCGAAACCAGGTGGCTCGAGTTCGATTCCCAGTCGTAATGTACTTAAATTGAATGCCAGTTATCTTTATGTATTCATATAATCTACTATGCACGATCTTCAATTCAAGATGTTCTGCTACTCTGACAGCTGCCAATGGAAATCCGGAACTTACAATACATTTACAATAACTTTACAAATTAAAAAAAAACAATAGACATAGACAGATTAAATATAGATTTATTTTTTATTTTGCTTCCTTCAGTAGGGGGCTGCCATTGCAAACAACGTATACAAAGAAACAATAGTAAATATAAAAAAGAAGAGAAAAGTATGTATAATACTTGTACAGTTTTGAAGACAGTTTGAATATACAGTAGGCCTATACAATGTCGTTTGTTGCTCTTCACTCAGCATCGCAATGAAGGAAACAAATGGCAGGCAACAAATACCTGGGCGCAAAAGGAAAAAGTACGGAATTCTAAATTTTGTGATATTTATTTATTTATGTCTATAACAGGGCAAAGCGCCAATTACAATATACAGTACAAATTTAATAACCAAATGAAACCATTTTTCAAAACAGAATGACATTCACAGATAAAGTAAACCACATTCAAAATATGCAAGAATTCATAACGTGATCAAATAAATACACAGACAATAAGCTATCTGTGTATATGATAATTTTTAACAATTTTACTCACCATATGGGAATGACATTTGTAGTATATGTAATAATTTAACTGTTGTAAATATGAATGTAAGTATATAATATGTGGTTTATGAATCAACATGTAAGTAATAATACATAACGAGTTTGTACGATATTTATTTAGCAAGTGAATATGAAAATTGAATTCGTCAAATTAAACCTAACATGAACATATTAAGGTATAATGATTTTGAAAATCATAGACTTGACACAATGTAATATATCAATAGGAACACTGAAGATGGGATATATTATTCCTAGACTCGGTTGTTCATAAAGAGAAATAGTTAACTGTATAGGCGATGAATAAAAAAAGCCGTTTCTTTAAAAGTCCTATCACGAAAATATTTCATAGAAACTCGAAGAACACTTAATGAATTCAATGATATTGAAGACAAAATAACACATGCATAGGTCTGCATCAGTGTGCGACAATGTGGAATCTTACACTGGCTGAAATAAGTGCTTGCATGCATGCTTTTGCTTCCGGGTGTCCGATAAGCTAGCCGCAATAGCATCCACACAGGAAGGGAGGGAGAGATTCAGGTCTCGGAAAGCTAACCGTACGACTACAGACATTGGGCTACTCAAGCAATTTTCAATATATTTAAACCTCCTTTTGAGGACCTTTTATATTCACATAATAATCCAATTTTTTGGTATTCGCTCTTTCATTCCGCATCTTCCTTTGTACGAAAATTGAATAAAATCTACACGACAGATTTTTTAAGATTTCCTTGGGAGGCTCTGTGTTCAAGATTGCAAAAGTAGTCCAGTCGACTTTTCTCGTTTGTACATACGATGAAGCTATAGTTTTAATCTTGTTCAAACGTCGTTCACTTCTGAACTCCAGCACCATTTTTTTTTCAGAAACAGCTCATATTTGAATCTCGATTGAAACTGAATAAAAAACTGGGGTGGTCTTCCAGCTGCCTTCTGAAAACTGTTATGAAATCCCTCATTCAAATTATTGATACTGGTACTACGTTGATTACGAATGGTGGAGTCCGATTGATTACAGAGGATAACTGTGTAGCGAGAAGATACTGCACTCATGCTTCCGTGAGCTCTTTGGCCAGAAACGTATTAAAAAAATAAACTTAAAATTTCATCTCAGGCCTCTTCCCTCACTTCCTCGAAAGTATCGATAACTTCGAAAGGGACAAAGACTGAAACCATAATCTACATAGAGTCAGCCTTGATAGCGTAGTTGATATAGCGCTGGCCTTCTATGCTCGAGGTTGCGGGTCCGATCCCGGCCCAGGTCGATGACATTTAAGTGTGTTTAAATGCGACAGGTTCATGTCAGTAGATTTACTGGCATATAAAGGAACTCCTGAGGAACAAAATTCCGGCACACTGGCGACGCTGATATAACCTTTGCAGTTGCGAGCGTCGTTAAATAAACCATAATTTATTTATTGTTTAACCTACATCGATATTGTCCCATCAACCAGGAAAAACCTAACGCAAGAATGTGCCGAGCATTGTGTCGGCTACTAGAGTTAATGATATGGAACAGGAGAATAACAGTTCATAAATATTGCACCCTGAGG
Source organism: Periplaneta americana (assembly GCF_040183065.1). NCBI lineage: Eukaryota > Metazoa > Arthropoda > Insecta > Blattodea > Blattidae > Periplaneta > Periplaneta americana. Next base: position 120,462,041 of record NC_091119.1, read on the forward strand.
GTGCAGGTTATTAATTTAGTCTAGATATTAAGCAGTGAAATGTTATTAAACGGGTAGTATGTTTATGCTGTCAGATAAAATGCGCTTGGGCCCACATGTGAAGTCTGGTAATATTAAGTTACGCCCGCATGCCTCACTCAGATCGCTGAGACTTTCTTATGTGTGGCGTACAGCAGTTCTTCATTGGATGATCTTCATCATTATTGTACTGTTCCTGTAGTCTCTCAGCCTGAATTGTTCTGTGTAAGTTACAGTGAAATAAAACCAGAATAAACTAAACTCTTAGCTTCATTCTACTTTTAGAACTGGATTTCATTAAATAACTGAAAGCAATACATAACTCGTGATTGTGATTATTTTTTATCACATTTTGTGTTCACGACAAAATAAAAGTAGGCTGAGTTTAGTCCTGTGCATGATCTAAGTGATGGTTTCGAGTAGAAACGGTGAGCTCTCTTCTTTTAGCAGAGTAATTTGGTTTGCTTTCGATAAATTAAGACATTTCCTACAGCAGGCTGATATTTACTTGTCCGATTATAATATTGTTCAAGAAGATTTGACCGGGAGTAATAAGCCAGCCAGGAAGAGATTCATTATTGTTGATCGTTCATTCGTTTATGATGTGTAGTATTGTTAGAAATGCACAGTAAAGAACGTGTGTAATGAAGAGCTTCGTTAAACACTGTTCCCCAGTAAGACAATTTTGTCCTTTCGAACGTAAAGCTAATGAAATAGTCATAATGCTCCACTTGTCCGTTCACCTTTAATTTTTTTATTGTAAATACTAGAGAAGTTACATGTGATTCCTTGCGACAATAGGTATTGTTTTAACTCTTGAGAGACGAATAAAGAACTTCTATCGTAGCATATAAAAGACGGTGTACCAAAAACTGAAAATTGACTAAGGTGTTCTGTCACAGTTCTTGCAGATAAATCAGCCCAAGGATCGTACGCGAAAGCAAATCTTGAGTATACATTAATGATGATTAACATGTATTTATTTCGAGATGTTGAAGGCAGAAGTCCCTAAATCAATGCTAAGCCTTTCAAATGGTGATGTTGCTTTAATTATTTTGTAGAATCGAGGTTTTAATTCTGTGCATACTGAACATGATATGACGATCCTTTTTATATCATCAAAATAATAAGATATATTTATAGAACGGCGCCATTGTGTCATCCTGGTAATTCCCTGGTGGCAGAGATACATGGATGTCTAATAACTTGACATTTAGAGTTGCGAAGAAAATTCTAGAAAACGCAATGGCTGCAGAATTCTTATCCTCTGGCCAGTATATTATTTCATAATTAAAACAAGCCAATTCTAGTTTCCATCGGGCAACTTGTAATTTTTCTCTTTTTTGCGTGTTTGGTATAGAACATAAAAGCCTGTCTATTGCAGATAAAAGCCTGTCTATTGCAGATACAGATGTTCTAGCAATTTTTTATTTCAGGCTTTCGAATGATGTTTCTACGTGCGTTGGTACCGGAAACGTTGTGCACTGGTTGAGGGGTCGAGTTTTATCAGAAAAATTTGGAATCCAGTGGGCAAAGTGAGATATCATTCCTGTTATTCGACACATTCCTGCTCCGTTTCTGAGAAGGCGAAGTTAAAAAAATGAACCTAGACGTTGCGTGTCTGTTTGTTACTTACTGTTATTAAATATCCAAGGAAGTCAACAGAAATGACAGAAAACTTGCTTTTATTTTGATTGATAGTTAAACCGTACTTTCTTGTGATTATTAGAAATCTGTGTAAGTTTTGATCGTGTTCAGTTTGACTCCTTTGATTATAATACAGCGTGTCTCTAAAGTCCTTGTCCATTTCCATGATAACGCCGACTTTTGTTTATTTTCTTTGGAACTGCAGTTAGCATGGTGGATGATGTTTACCACGGAAGAACGGGTTGCCATTGTTTGTGCACGGGTACATAGATTGTCATATGGGGACGCCAGAGTCGTATTTACCTGTAAATTCCGTAAACCAGCTCCAACAAGGGCACACATTTGTCTGCTTGTAAACAAATTTGAGCGTGCCGGCAGTGTGTGTGATGTGAAACGTCATGGATGATCCATTCATATCGGCAGGCACTGTATAGCAGGTTCAAATTGCCAGTGATAGGAGTCCAATGACATCAACTCGACGCCTCAGTAGGGAGGTGAATGTCACTCGCAACACAATGTGGAAAATTCTACGAAAACGTGGTTATAACATCCAAGTTTTGCATCATCTTGAGGACGAAGATTTCGCCTGTTGTCGGGCAATGTGTTTTCACTCCTGAAGGCTGTACAGAATGAGAATTTAATGGACAACATTTTATCTGCGACGAAGCCACTGTTTGTGGGAAAGTGCACAGCCACAACAGCCAAATATGGATGAATCTTTCGTTGGGTATGACAAAATCGAAACAGTATGTCTTTCTTTCTTTCTTTCTTTCTTTCTCTCTCTCTCTTTCTCTCTCTCTCTCTCTCTTCTTTTACCGAGAAATCAATAACGGGTAACATTTACCTCAACATGTTAGAACTGTTGCCGGAACAGCAGCTTCTACAGGATGGCATACTGAATATAGTTGTGTTCCAGCAAGACTATGCTCGTCCACGTTTTGCACACATTGTCCGTGACTACCTGAACATAACCTTTCCAGGGAGATGGACAGGTAGAGAGTCACCTCGGCTATGGACTTTCCGTTCACCGGACCTTACCCCCCTTAGACATTTTTTGCATGGGGCTACATAAAGTCCAAAGTGGACACTAGCAAGGTCAGTGGTCTACCTGATTTATGGAATCGTATCAAGGAAGCAGCAGGCCTTATTATGGTTGACATGTTACGTTCTACGTTTCGTTCTACTACTTAAAGATGGTGTGTGTTTTGATATAAATGGCTGTCATGTAGAAAGGCAGTAGAATGAGTGCAAAACTTCACAATAACATTGACTTTGCGGTCACTGCCTTTCTTCAGTGAAATGGATAGGGACTTTAGAGACACTCTATATTGATATGTTACACTTGGACTGCATGTAGATTTTTGTTATGTATAATATAATCTGTTACTCTCTGAAAACTTGGAACTCCATTAGTCACACTAAATGATAGTTTAGAAAATTGGCACAAATTCCCACAAGCATGTTTCGAACGCCGTATATAGACGTTCCTGTTCAGCAATCGGTATTTAATATGGACTCTTTAAGTGAACTGAATTAAATAAGAACTTCTTATTGAGATATTTGTGTAGGATTTAGTTTATTCTGGGAAGAGGATAGGCGTCTGAGTAAGTCTGTTGATAGTGATGAAATAATTTGCTATTAAACGTTTCTAATTTTATGATTTGGTTGATATAAAGACTTGCTCTCTCGTGATGGAGATTTGCTTTCCTCAATTATACCTTCCTTCAGATGTTTAAATATTGATAATAATTGTATTTAATATCTTCTGTGGAATATCTTCTCAATTTTACAGCTATGGGACGACACTAACCAGATAAATTGGAAAATAAACTTGAAGTATCATTGACAAATGGAAATTACACTGAAGAGTAATGTTTAGGAGCATTTTGACGTAGATTAATACTCGCATTTTTCGTTATCAATAATTTTACATCAGTATGCGTGCATTCTTCTACAGAGTGTACATATTGTCGGAAGAATGGAGCCGGCACTGACGTCGGCAACGTACCGTTGTAAAGGCGCAGCGACAGTCACTAAAACATGCGTCGTATCTGCAGTGAAAGTAGCTTCAAGAAAATATACCTTGTGCTTTGAAAAAATATGTTCAAAATGACGACCCTGAGATGCCCGGCACATTTCACATTTCTTGAACACATTCGCGATCCACTTGGATTTCTTTTGCCTCTACTGCTCGAACTTTGCGTTGTATATTCTTTTTTGAATTCGTCTATGAAATTCGAATTATTTGCGTACTTGTGTTCTTTTAAACTCTCCCACAGATATCATAAGGATTTAAATCACGGCTGCTCGGAGACCACAGACCACGAATCACAACTCAGTCACCAAGAAAACTGCATTTATTTCTCTCATGGAAATGTCCACGGTATGGGCAGTCGCATTATCCTGCGTAAAATATCCGTACGGTTTCTCCTCGCCTGTTCATTGAAAAAAAAAAAGAGTCTGTTCTCTACACAATAACGGAAATTCACTGTCTCATAAAAAAAAGGTTCAATTAATCTATTCCTACTTATCATATTGCACTCCGTACTCCGATTTTTTCGTCGAAGAGAGGAGCTTGTAGAGTGTAGAATATAGGTGGATTTTCACTACACCAGTGACAATCATTTTGCTATTAACATAATGAATCATAAGGAACCATGCCTCATTAGTAAAAACAGACAATAGGGGTTAACAATTATTCATAATGTACCTACCGTTACAACCACGTACAATAATGTAGTCTTCCCTGGTTATCTGGCTCCTCAAGTCAATGTGCGAGTACTACATGTCTTTTATAGTGCTATAGTTTAACAGTTTACTCGTAGTGGCGATCTGTGCATGTTGATGATATTCCTACTTGTTGGGCTAAACCAGTGGTTCCCAACGTTTTATGACTGACGACACACTTTACCGCATGCCCACGGTATCTCGCCACACTTACTTGTTTCATTAATAACAATAATAATATAATTATAAATATAACAACTTCTTTGTAGTGTCGGACATCCAGTGTTGTAAATAGACAGATGTTAACACGCAATCTTAAAAAAAAAAAACTTGCAACTTGAGTGGCATTAGAAAAAACAAAGGTATGTGTCAAAAATCCCAACCTATCTATGCTGGATGTCCGATAAAATATTGTTTTTGAAAACTCACCTATTTCAATTGCTGTGAAGTCTGTGCTTTGTGGATTGATTGGACAGAGTTTCTCTATACGTGACAGTCAACAAGTAAATCATCTTCAAGATGCAGCAGTGTATTCCTTTGTTTAGATTTCACTATTATGGTAGAAAATGCTGATTTATACAGGTATTACGTTGAAAACGACAGTTCTAGATGTATTTTTCGTTTATTCGGGACCATCGACTGATTTCCGCATATAAGACACTCGGCATTTTGTTTATATTCATCTTCAAGCCTCGTAAAACCATACTGCAAGTATTCATTATTATATTTACGAAACACAGTGCGTTTTTGTTAACCCTGAAGGGAATTTTCGCTCACATTTGAATTAGCACTGCTGTCATCTCCCAGAACTTGATTCAGATTATCTTTAAAAATTTGTCCATGATAAAATCTAAATAAAGCACTTTTGATAAACTAGTCGCACTATCACCCGCTCACACATACACTGTACTGAAACTGACCAATATGTTCTGCCGATTCTAAAATATTACTAAGTGGGAAGAGTAAACGAATTACTAAGCATTGTTGCAGGTGTTCACGTTTCATTGGTAAAGTCTGTCTCAAAATAAAATGTACCATATTAAAGACTTCGTTGTAAATAAAAAATGCGTTGTAAAAATACTTTCTGAATGGCATAAAATTTATTTTTCAATTCCAGAATTTCGCGACACATTTCATGGGGCTGTGCGACATACCGGTTGGGAACCACTGGGCTAAACGACATAACTCATTTGCGATAAGAGTGACACAACTTGAAAAGTGTTAATTTTACAGGAGAAGCATTTTAAGATTTTCATATTCTTAAAAATCAAATTGTAGGCACACGCTTTTTCCAAACGGAATGCAATTTTGCACATGTATTACATTTCTAGTTTTGTAGCGTTTAGTACCATAATTATTAAATAATTTCAATAATTTCAACAATTATTTTAAGTTGTGTCGTTCTTTTTTTAAATAAATATATGTCTGTTTTTAGTTATGACAGTGAGAATATTTACCTGACGTACAATAATTGTACAATTATTGCAGTTGTACAATAACTGTACAATTATTGTGTTTGTAGAAAAGCAATTTTTCGATAAAGTAATGCAATGGAATAATTTATTGGCATGTCATTGCACAATAATATTATAAGGATGCTATGTGACATTAATTAATAAATTTAAATTGTAACAAAGATGTTGTATTGACAAACGAATGTAATAAATTTTTATGAAAATTATACTTTATAATTAACCGTATAATTTAATGACTATTTTTAAATACATGACTATGAATTATGTTAGAAAAAATAATATAATAGCAACAACCTAGACTGAGAAAGCATTATACAAAATCTGAAATTCTTTACACAAAATTATTTTAGAAATAAATTGCCCAGGAAACATAAACTACAGTAAAACACTTTCAATACAGTTCATAACACCTCTCTACACTTTCAGAAATTCAAAGAATTCTTTATAGAAGCTTGGAATGTGATTCGGTTTAATCAGATCTAGTAAGTCTGCCTTTTTCCTCTCACTTATACCTATTTTTTCATTATAAACTTGTGGCAATTCTGGAGTCTCGGTTTTGGTTTTACTTCTTGAAGAACTTTTTTTAGTTGTACTTCTTGAAATTCTTCGTAGAAAAAGATTTTTTTGTAGAAAAATGACAATGGATGACTTTGATGCACTCTCAAAACCTTCACTTCGTTGATTTTCCTTGTGTTCCTGAAGTAATTTGCGTTCTTGTAATTTGTTCCTAGATTCTTGATGTTGAAAAAGTCCTTATGAGATATTTCCTTGCTTTTGTAGGTCCGTTGTTTTCTTTGCAGCTTTAACAATAGAGACAAAATGATGTGGAGTGTAAATCGGACCACTTTTGGACACGCGTTTTACTTCGCTCTCGATCATTGAAAGGACACTATCATCTTCGTCCTGAATGTGTCCAGTTGTCAAGAATTTATGGATAATGGATTTCAGATTTGGGAATTTGGATACAGTGAACATGTTCAAATGGATCATGAATCTTAGAACAGAAGTCCTCAGCAATGATCAGTATAGAAAATTATGTTTATGTCTTCAGCCGACATTTTTTATTTTTCTTCCAAGAAGTTAAGTACACAGATACCTATTTCATTGACACCACTTTCTGCTTCTCCCCATATGCCAAATGAAACAGGTGACATCAATTGATTTCAAGTCAAAAATGTTAAATTGAGAACATTTTATTTAGAATCTGCATCAACATCATTTACACTAGCCTGCTTACTTTCTGTAAGTAACAGGGCAGATCATTATTCATGTTACATATTTTAAACTTATTTCATTTACAGGGACACTGTTATTTCTTATAAATTTTTAATCAAGGCATTAATACTATTCATCTTGATAAAATTTGCAATATATTATTGAACAAACCTTCGAGTTGTGTTTGAGTAACCGACTGCCAGACATCATTTTCTAAAAATGTTTGTTTTTGACAGCTTTAGAATTACATGGGAACGTAATTGACTTTTTCCGTGTAAAAGGTAAGTAAAGGTAAAGGTAAAACGTTATTATACTTTTCAAATAGACAGACATAACATTAAATAATTATTAAATTAAAATATTTTTAATCATAAATACCGTCACAATATTAAATGTAAGCTTATTGATGATAAGGGAAGTTAAATCATATTTATTACTTTTCTAAAGTAATGACACAACGCATAATAATTCCTTGCCGCTGAAAAAAAATACTCAATGAAAAGACGCAACACAAATTCTGTCACTCTTCGTGAAAAGATTTAAACGTTTCAGTTTGAATGCTTCGTAACAACTAAAATTAAGTCTTTGTTGTTGTAATGATTTTGTTAGAGTAAAACAATTTAATAAAGACATATCTGCCATCTGGGGGAAAAATAATGTAATCACGTATTTGTCGTTATTCACGATAAAAGTATACTACTTTTGGAGTTCATTTTTGTAAAAATCTCAAAAATGAAAAATTTTGAGTTGTGCCTCTCTTATCGCAAATGAGCGGGTCGCTTCCCGGAATACTGTTGCAACGCAAAAAGTCTGTTTTGTACAGGAGAACGTGTTCCAACTTTCCCACATTATTTGCTTCCCATTAATAGCGATGCATCTGCCTCCTGGAGGCAATTGGTATAGCTTCGTAGATGTAGTACTATTCGACATAAAAATTGACTTTATTGGACCAATTCACATGAAAAACTCAATTTTCGCTTTTTGTTTAGTTACAACTCTATTCCGGAAAAGAGACGATGTAGAGATTACTGGACTATTTTCCAGCCTATTCTCCCTTCTAAACAAAATATTGATTTACCATGACCCCTTAACACAAAAATCTGTGGTTAGGAAAGCTTCTGACAACTTATAACTTTCTGTAATTACCAAACGAAATATTTACGGACACGGGTCCTTGTCATCCCTAAACGTCTGTAACGAAGCCACAGAATCACCTGATGTACATGAGAAATTCAATACAAAAGTGTGCAACGAATGACGGTGATAGTGGTGATGATGACTGACGACGACGATGATGATTATGATAATAAAATCTCTGGCGCATCCAAAAAGGAAAATGGTCGCAAGAATTTGGATCCAGAACGTATTAAATCTTGTTACGAAGAAGCCGCTTTTTCGCATTGAGTGCAGGGCTGGAATTCGATGAAACATTGTTGCAATAAGGCCTACATACTCAATTCAAAAAGTTTACGGCATATATATATATATATATATATATATATATATATATATATATATATATATATATATATATATATATATATATTTTCGCCGAAATGAATAATGTTACATGGTATATTTTTGTTTCTGGTGTTGGCATCATTCATGACTTCACTTCCACACAAGTTTCATGATCATAATTGTTTTTGTGTAGTAATTCGCCGTTGTTCGTCGCATTTAGAATCTGGGATACAGAGCAACGCGCAAATATCACATTATGAAGGAAAACAAACCACACACGTTTCTTCACATTTCCTTCAGAGACATTCAGAATGCTTACGGTGAAGCAGCAATGGGAAGGAAAAAAAAAAATTTTTTTCGGAAGGTCAACTGGAGCGCTGGTCTCTTTGATACTAATACTGTCTTCATTGTAAAATGCGACGAACAAATAGCACAAATAACAGCCAGTTGCCACATATCAATGAGTATGATCATGAAACCAATACGGAAGTGATGTCATGAATGATGTCAACACCACAAACATAAATATATCACACAATAGTATTCATTTCGGCGAAAAAAAAAAAAAAAAATATATATATATATATATATATATATATTCCGGAAACTTTTTGAACCGAGTAGTGTGTATTGTATTAATGATTTGAAACATTTTGACGTAGTTTCACTTAGGTTTCTTGAACTCATACATTTGATTCCGAGGTTCTTTAGCATGTATAGGTGACTTGGGAAAGATATGCTGTGTTGTTAATGAGCACGCTATGTTTGTCAACCCACTCTTAGGCAGTACCTTTGGCCCGTGTTAATGATCTTGCGATAGCGACCCTTGTTAAAACGCAATGGTTCTTTTTTATTCCGAGCTGTATCGACTAATTTTGCTGCCCCCAATAAACAGTACGTACACGGAAGTTTGTAATATTGAAGTTGAACACTGGGCTGTTTAATCATGTTTCATATGACGACCTGCCCCCTTTTTTAATTGATAAAATTCCATTGTATTGTAAACGTGTGTAGACGTTTAGAATGTTTTTTATATTTCAACTATATTATTTAAAAGCCATGCTTGTACTATAACATTCGTCCGTTATACGAGGGTTGCTACTTTGATTTCTCTTGTGTAGTTTACATGAGAGGCACAGTATGAACATTGTTCTTCCACCCACTATTCGTTGTGAAAATAAATAGACTTTCGGAAGAAATAAAATGTCCCGATAGAAATGCTTTTCATTATATTGGGTGATTCAAAACCTCTGCGACAAAGTCTAAGGGATCATACATCTAACAATAAGGAACCCTTTTTGTTAAGGAAGTTATGTCTTTTGACGCGTCGTGTCGAAGTTACTGTTGAAAATGTTTTTGCGAGGGCGTACGTCAATATATGCGAATGAGTGCACCCCTGTTTGTTGAGACGTTTGTAAGAGACAGAAAGAGTTGTTTGTTTACGTTTAATGTTCGATACCTTTTCCTTTCAGTTCAGTCTAATCATCAATTGAAAATGGATGTCTACACTTTCCCCGAGTTAGCCGACATGGTAATGCTAATGTGTTATGGGGAGGCTCGCGGAAACGGAAGAAGAGCTCTCCACATGTACCAACAACAGTTTCAAAACAGAAATAACCCTCACCACACAATGTTTGCTCGACTTTATGAGCGCCATCGAAACTCTGGGTCTCTTCGTCCCCGGCGCATTGGTGGAAGACACGTAGACATCTATTCTCAATTGATGATTACATCGAACTGAAAGGAAAAAGTATTGAACATTAAACGTAAACAAACAACCACCACCCTCCTCTTCTCTTACAAACATCTCAAAAACCAAACAGGGGTGCACACATTCACATACATTGACGTACGCCCACGCAAAAACATTTTCAACGGTAACTTCGAAACGACTCTTCAAAAGACATCAGTTGTTTAACAGAAAGGGCTCCTTATTGTTAGATCTATCATCCCTCAGAGTTTGTCGCATAGGTTTTGAATCATTCTGTATATGAATTTTCTACAATTCGTGAGGATTCAGCTTTCTAGCAGTTTTTGAATCAATTCTTTATATTTAATAGTTCCCAGTTTAGAGTATTTTTATAGCATAAGCCGTAAAGGAAATATATAAAAAATGTGTAATGATTGGGTATCTTTCAGCTCTACTTTTTATTCTTTCACTTGTTATTATCCACATGAGCAGTGTTAGCGACATGAGTGTTTGTTCCTACTTTAAATACTAGAATAATATTGTCTTCTGTATCTCTCTTTGTGATACATCGTGCATGATGCATGCCTCTCTTTTCACATCGAATATTTTGCTGACAATTTTTTACAATATCAATAGTGACGGTAACAAAAATATTGGTGGTGATACAATAAACATCTGCCCTTCTGTACATGTCCTAATATTGTTTCTTACCGCATATTTAAGAATTTAGCACTTACTAGAATTTCACCTTTACGTTTTCATGGTTCACTACACCAGATTACTGTGAAAGGGCTGGGGGGAAAATGAACATTGTAGAATATGGAGGTCACTAAAGCAGATGTTGTAGAATATGGACATTACATTAGTGGATATGAAAACTGTGGGTCAAAACACAACTGGACTTTGAACAGCAGTTCAGTCAGCTACCTACACTACATTTGTTATACAGGTACAGTTATCGGAAGTGTTAAGTTGTGTTTTTCAAGATGCCTTATAAATTTTCGACTGCAGAATACGCCGATGTTGTGTATGTTTATGGTTTGTGCGATGGAAGTTCCTTGCGTGCCGTCGTTGAATAAGAACAACGCTTTCCGAACAGAAGGGTACCATATCGAAGAGTATTTACTGTCTATGGGATTGGATGAAAGATTTGGTATACCAAAGGAAGGTGGAAACGAGAGAGGCGCTAATCGACCGTATTTTGGATGCAGCACGCCGTATAAAGAATAGCCACGTGCAACTCTCCCGAGCGGTGAGCGAGATTCACGCCCGAGCGAAACATTGCATTGAAGCACGAGGAGGTACCTTTGAATATGTGCGAAAACATCCACCCCGACATCTAGAATATTAGGTATGTATGCATACGTGAATATAAACTTTAAATTTGTCCGTTATCTGTGTCTAAATGCGAGTTTGGAAGTTTTTGTGAAATCAAAGAGCCATATCTCCGTAACCATTCGAAAACGGACCCATATTCACATGAACTTTTTGACTCAGAATGACTTCAGAATTCACATACCAAATTTTTTACCTTTACTCGTGAATCACTCTGTATGTAGTGTCGGACATCCAGTGTTGTAGATAGGTCGATGTTAACACGCAATCGAAAATTCCAGAAAAAAAAAAAACAAGTAGCAATTTGAGTGTCGTCAGAAAAAAACAAAGGTACGCCTATGTGTCAAAGAACCAAATCTATGCTAGATGTCTTATAAAAGATTTTTATTATCGTTTTTGAAAACTCAACTATTTAAATTAATGTGAAGTTTGCGCTTGATACATGGCTTTATGGTTGACAGGCCAAGACGTAAGTTATCTTTAAAACAGTCTGTTATGTTACTTCGTTTAGATTTCACTATTTTCATGGTAGGGCATGCTGATTCACACAAATATGACGTTGAAAACGGCAGAAAAAGATTTATGGTCCTCTTTGCAATTGTGGGATACTGGCATCGCGCATAAATCCAAACAGACTGATCTGAATTGTCTAAAAATTTTTTTATAGTAGAATCGCATGACAAATCTAGGTACTCATTTTTTCTCGTTGGCAGTTAGGTTGATGGCATTTTTAATGTTGATCTCACCAGAAGTACCAAAAGGAGAAACTACGCATTGCAACTCTGAAACAGACAAACTTGTAATGCACCATTGCAGTCCCTCCCCACTTGTTACTTATTACATGACATGAGAACGATCCAGGGCGAATTACTAGGGAACTGATCAGTTTCCCTGGTATTGCTTCCGGATCTCTCGAGTGTTATATTTATAACAAGTATGGGAGGGGTGGAGGGGCTATAACAGTGCACTAGAATATACAAGTAAGTATAAAACCATTTTATGTTGAAAGTAATTGTGCTTCAAAGTAATACTAATGGACGTAATAATGTGTACCCCATGTGTAAATTTACACATTCAGATATTTATTTGTATACTCAATTAAAAATAAATGCATCTAATTAATGTTGCCTAAGCCTTAAGAACTCTTTAGAGTGTACAACAGCCCTACCTCTATTTTGAACACAATATGTCGGAAATTGTTTCCTTTAAAACGCTGTGATCTTCATAACCTTTCAGGAATGTGGAGCTTTGTCTAGACAGAAATAGCCAGTTTTGTCTCGTTCGGTTTTAATATTATAGGTACTGTCGTCGGCTTGTGAGAAATGCTTCGAAAGTTCGGAAGGGCATAACGTTCAGTGACACAGTGAATTAACATGATTTACGTTTGATACCCCTTATTTTTGAAATGTAATTAATTCTCCTGTTTATGTGTAAGTGTAGGCCTATTTTAAAAGTGTGCAAGGCAATGAGAACGATTTGCTGGAGCGGTGTTTGCTAGATGTCAGATCTGTTTGGAAATCTAGACAAATATTACTAGATATTACTAGATTAATTAGGGTGGAGTAACACTCCACACGAGTACTAATGTTAGGAAGCACTGTGCGACTGCCTAAGAGTTAATAACCATAAACATAATGAACTTATTACAAATAATTTTGTTTTAAGTGTAATTATTTTAATTAATACAACCATGCATTTGTACGTATGTTCATGTTAGAGCTATACATAAAACTGGATCATAAATGAGAGAAGTACAGGTAAATTTATTAGAATAATATTGTAGGCTCCTTTAACTGTAATTCAAAATATAACTGAAAAAATATTGTTACTGCGTAAAAGTTAAGTGCAAGATACATATAAGTTAATATAAATTCACAATTATATGAAAATGTAAAGGTCTCGGGGAATATATAAAATATTTATAAAACATACTGTATATACAGACTACGAAAACAAAATATCAGACTCATGATTATATTGTTATAATGCCGTTAATAACTTTGCAATAAATTATCACTTTGCAGAAGATAATATTGAAGAAAATATCACGAAAAATAATCAAATATCACCGCCCGATTGCTGTTTTTATATCATGCGCATGAGCAAACCCACGACATAGCGGAGAAAGTTGTGAGAACGTCACAGACTCGCTGTCCTAAGAGATAAGAGTACTGAATAAACTCTTCGATCACAAGTAATAGAAATAGGCCTATCAGTCAAAGAGTACTGAATATTCAATACTTTTTGTATTATGGAGCAGATTTCGATAGCGATATTTTGTCACAGGTATTTCGTGTCATCAGTCACAGGTTTATAAATGACAACCAAATATCTGTGATAAAATATCTATTTGTGAAATATCGGCTGTCTCTAGTATACACTATAAGTAGAAGAGATCTGACGAAGAAGAAGGTGATCAATATGTCATTTACCATCCAAAGCAAGGTTCCATGACCATTACGATACTCAAAGCATTAAATTGACTCGACCTATCTTATACTTTCCTCCCTTTTTGCTTGTTAAGAATCCTGTCTTATACTTCTTTTGGCGCTTGATGAAATAGTTATTTGTTGTGTTAACTTGTTATGAGTTTTGGAAGTTTACCTTGTCAGGCAGGTAAATACTTTGGCTGGATCTCGAAAAGTCTTGATATTCATAATGGGTTAAGCTCTATTTTGGGACAGGTTTTTGTCAAAGTGTTTCTCGTATTATTCCATTTACCTATACCTGCCTAATCGTTTCGTTAACTAAATTATATTTGTAACTTAAAAGTGTTATTAAAAGAATAAGTTTACACATTTACACCTACTTTTATATATTGTGTTGATTTTGTTCACAGGACTGACAACGAAAAAGTGAACCACGTACTGCTGTTCACAGTTCTCAACCCGTTGTACCCCATCACAGTGGTGAGTTAAATTATTATACATAATAGCGTGTACAAAAACGCAAGCGAATGTCGGGTTATTTGTACATTCACAGACCAAGATTTGAAGCAGGCTGGACAACTTAAAAATTTTGCTGCAGGTTATAGGATATACTGTTCCAGAGTTCATTAAAAAATGTGACTGTTACGACCGTTATGTGAGTATAATGGTTTGTCAGTATGCTTTCTCAGAACACGTATTTCTTTGCGCATGACGTCACGCTCGCAGCATTTGGCAACTGTCTTATGTTAAGTCGTAGGATTGAACGGTAGCGTATATTCAGGACCTAATGGGGTATGGAAAAGCAAAATAGTAACAGATAATAGATTCTTTTTTGCATGGTCGTGTTTTTTTGTGTTTTTCCAGCCATTGTTGTAAGGCCTTTGAAAGTTAGAACTCCCACACAGAAACTTGTTGCTAGGGAAACCATTCTTCAGAACATAAAACTATACTGAAATAGACCCATTACTGTGTACTTATTTTTTGTACGGAGGAGGGATCCGAAAGCTTACACTGCAGTTTGAGGCTTATTGTGCTTACCACTCCTATTCTTGTGAATGGTTTGGTAGCCGAACGGCCGCGCTCTTCCACAAGTACAGTACGCCGCACCGTGAACTTAACCCAGGCTATTGTATGGTTGATGATATGTGAATTAATGATGGCGAAATGAGTCTGAGGTCCAACGCCGAAAATTACCCAGCAATTTTGCTTCAATTGGTTGAGGAAAAACCCCGGAAAAATCCCAACCTTGTAATTTGTCCCAACCAGGATTTGAGTCCGGGCCCGCTCGTTTCTTAGCCAGACGTGCTGACCATTACCCCACAGCGGTGGACTGCACTTACTGTTACTTAGTTACCATTACATTGCAGTTTTGCGATGCTTTGGAATAATAAATTTTCAGTGAAAAAGTATATTATATTTGCAATTTTTTTAAAATATGATCGAGGAAGAAATGTTGTACAAAAGTCTACACATTTGTGAAGTGCATTACAAAATCTCGGAAATTGAAAAATTCGCTCTGATCGTTTTTCAAACCTTTCCTCGATTTTGTAAAAAAACACTTCCCAACCTTCTAACGTAATATATTGTTAAGCTTACATGATCATTAAATATTACTAGTATTGAAATAAAGAGTATTAATAACACAAAATTGTAATTCGGCTGGCCTCTGAAATATGGATATGCAGTCCTTGGTTTTAATCAGTGGCGACTGATTGGCTGAGGCAAGTGAGGCCGGGCCTCAGTCACTCGGCTTAACTGAAATCAAATTTTGTGTTTTTATATAATGCATTAGTTATTTCAGTGAAGCATATATCGCTGTAGAAGCATTTGAAAACTTTGTGATGTATATAGATCTGTTTTGCAGTAAAATTTGTTTTTGAGACCAGGATCACTCGTGCCGGGTCTGACGTTGGATGTATATAGACCTATTTTGCAGTAAAATTTGTTCCTGAGGCCAGGATCGGTCGTGCCGGGTCTCGCTTCTGCATTTTGTGCCTTTTCGCGGGCTTTGAGTTTGCGCTTAAAACGTAGCTGAGGCACAATTCGTCTGGTCTCGTGGCCTGGTCAGGTTTCACTCCTCTCATCCATGGGCCGGCCTCAAGGGTAGAGTGGGGTGGGAATAGCAATGGTGATTTGTCTTCCTAAATAGGCCATAAATAACGAAAATTCCAGCTCTCTGGTAGGCAGAGACCCACACTATTCTCTCCCCTTATGTCTTAGTTAATGACTTAAGCGAGGGTGTTGTACTATTGTACTTCGTAGTATAATAGTGAGTCTGGGCCAGTGTTGTTGTGTATTTCGGGAAAATATAAACAGAAACAAATGCGAGAAATAATGCTGGTGTAGTTAATTCATTGTTAGAGTGTCCTTTTTCGAGAAGAAATAATATTGAAAGGAAGTTTTAAATAAAGAGAGAGCCTGCCGAGATACCTACATCACTGACAATTTTTCTGACAGATAATCTTAAAACGCGAGTTTCTATTGCATCCGGATATGGGCAACATAAATTGTTAAGTGGTAATGTGGTGCAAAACAAACTTCTCTGTTGGCCTTGTTTGTTTCTGTCAAAGTGAAAAAATAAAAGGAAAAGAAAGAAAGGGGAATTTCAACACATAATATGGGTTGCTTCATCACATTGAAACAATCACTGAAACTCACAGCATAACAGCTTATTTGGTGAGTGAAATTATTATTTTTCATTGATAGTAATAATAATAGACTAATAATATAATAATAATACAGTAATAATGATATTAATAATATAATAAAAATAACAATTAATATCATAAATAAACATTTCCTATCTGAGGCACTTAAACTAGTTGCATCTGGCATCACTGAGAATTTCGATCACCGGCCGCTACTGGTTTTAATATGTGTGTGTATATATATATATATATATATATATATATATATATATATATATATATATATATATATGAGAGAGAGAGATATATATGTGATATTATTTTAAGGAGTAATACACACTAAAGCCGAAAAAAAGAAACAAAGAACACAACACACGTGTTCAAGACCATCTTATCGCTGCGCTTTCATGGTTAACATTCGGCAGGTCTTTGAGCGGCCTCGTGCATAACATTCGGCAGGTCTTTGAAATTTAATTGTATTATTGTTTTCAATTTCTTATGTCGCCGCTCCAATCACTCTCCTCAATTTCAATATTGCAACCAATAAGCTGCTTCCATTATTAAATGACACCTACTTGTCTAATCCACGTGGACTAAAACCGAGGTTGCAATGTCTTGTGCTGAGGACGAACATTAAGGTATGTTATTATTAAGAGTTAAGAATGTCAACGTACTCGTATATGAAATAATAATAATAATAGCCATTTAGCAATATAACAAACTAGTGCTTATTCCTATCGAGGAAGTAGACGTGACAGTGTGACGCTTAGAGTGAAACCTACAGTGCAACAATCGGTGGCAAAATTAAGTATATGGGAAGAGAACGCTAGCGCCACGGAGTCCTTAGGTTCTGACGTCATCAGACCGTAGTTCTGCGCGCTGACACACCACTATATTCACATCACGGTTATGGCCAATGGTCAAGTGTGAGACTCGAATAAGGCAAAACAACATAAATGCATTTCAGTATTTAATGCAGATTTTGTATAATATCGTTAAAAGTTAGTGAAACAAGTGTATATAAATCCGTTACCTCAAATATTATGTTGCATTACTGTCGCAGCTTGATTCTGTTTCTCATTCCAGTTTTGCCAGTTTTGTTAAGTATTATTGACAGTTTCATTGGCTTAGCATTTGTCGCACGCTTTAGATGTATATTTCCAGTGTGCGGTTGTAGTAGACATTAATTTTTAACATGTCTGACTGAATATAACTCTTTTGAAGTAACGTGAAAAAAAAAAACAATCGATAAGGTGTTCTTATGTATCATGTTAATGGTGGAATAGCAGGGAATTGCTAAAAAGACATTTTTACAGGGATGGAACTGCAATATTTTGAATATATGTTTGCATAATATGTCTCACAACAGACATTATTCACATCACAGTCCTGTGTTCTGATTGATGAAAGGATATTAATTATCTTTAGTGGTAATACCTCATCGTTTAAAGGAAAAGGCTGTATATGATGATTCATTTTAAATATACGATTTGCATTATGATAAATCATAAAATTTGAGCGTTTTTAGTATTTTATGATTTAAATTGCAAAAACCCCTCTTAGAATACAAAATAATTTCTTGCGTCTGGCAAAAAAACATTCCTGCAAGAGAGCCGTAGCAGCAGAGTGAAACCATTAAACCTTTTGCTGCGGTATATCGACTATAACCCTAGATCATATATATATATATATATATATATATATATATATATATAAAACAGATAGCTCATCCCTATGTTATAACCGGTAGCACTTTGAAGAGAACAACCGCCAAGATCGCCACCCGTCCGCCGTAAACGAACGCTAGATGGCAGTACATTCGCTAATGCAATTCAAATGGGAGTTATGACTTGACTCTTTATGTAACAACTAATGGCAGCATAATAAACCTGACAAAAGGCCTATAAGGCCGAGCAATCTGAGTATATATGATCTACAGTAGGCTAGGCTATAACGTATGCGAAACGGTTGGCTTTTCTGTTTGCCGAATTGACTACTGAAAAATTTATTTTTCAATCACGACTTAAGTATTGTAAGTTTTAAAGTAAGATCCAAGCTCTCGAGTAATCGTGTTACTATCTACAAATTCATAGGACTCGCTGTCTGTTCCCGGTTAGAAAGTGGCTATTTATTTGGATGATTGTACCCTGTCTTATATTTTCTCTGTGTCTTCTTAATGCTATGTCCTCACTAGAGATGAACAACGATCGAGAAAGCGAAACTAACAGCGCCCGCAAAGCCGAAAACCCGCACGACAATGTTGTATTACGTCGTGTCCATGACGTAAAAGCTGGTTATGAGTATTTCGAGACTCGAGTTTGATCACTCCTGAAGTCAAGGAGCCTTGAAATATCACAGTTGTTTATACCGGACTGAACTTTTATCTACTTTAGCAACTGTTATATATGTATAAACAATCAGGTAGCATATTGGAACCATCATCTCTACCTTTCAGTGTATAATAATCCGTTCCGCACAGTATGTTATGTTATGTTTTATGCTTCTTAGAAATGCAGCTTTATTTGAGAATTTTTTTTTTCATATAACCATAGATAATATATAATAGAGCCAGAACATTTGGTAACTAAGATACTGTACTGTTTTGTAGTTTTGTCTCATTTTAGTACATTATGCAACGAGCCTGTAATGTTAGTAATTAAGAAGCGAGTATGGATGTTTATGAAACGAGCGCAAGCGAGTTTCATAATTTTCATACGAGCTTCTTAATTACCATTATAGGCGAGTTTCATACGACTTTTTATGCTCGACCATATTTCTAACTTGAAATTATTCAGATGTATACATTTTATTTGTATCTGACAAGATCGGAAGTGACCTTGTTCTAGGTCGTGAATTGTGAGATGTACGCAGACGCGAAAGTATTGATTTTTCCGAGGAACAATGTCATTGACCTTGATGTAATCCCGTTAAACTTGATATAACCTTGATTATTGAATTCGACATTGAAAAACGAGATGACAAATTGAATTTATTTGAATATTATTTACAATTAACGCTAATTATTACAGTAACAGAACATAACCTTCTGCGACAGTATTGGATTTCCAGCTTCCGTGTCTTTTCGCTAATTCTCTTTCGATTGCATATCCAAGAATAATCGATACTTGCGGTTTTATAACGGTACAAAGCTGACTTGTCATTGGCTGAACACCTGTAAGCTGAGTTGTCATTGGCTGAACACCTGTACTTTAATGAGTAGGTGTACTTTAATGACATGCATTAAAGGACTGCTACCAGGTGTATAATTACTACATTTCGGCATGGTCGAGCATAAAAACATTTATAATGTTATTTATTTCAATTATGTATGTTATTCAAAGTTACGAAATCTTTCCACGCGTACCAAATGCTACTTCGAGAATGATGAGCGAGACTCGAAGCGCACGGGAATGACGAGACGAGACGAGAGAGACTCGAAAGACAAAGGGCCCTTACACACGAGCGACTTTTAGCCGCCAAGGTCGACTGCAAAAAGCAGTCGGTCTGCCGCCGATATGAGCGGTTCTTCGGCGGCAGAAGCAGTCGACATGAGCGACTCTGCAATCGATACGGGCGTTGTGTGTCGTCGGTTCCGGCGGCAGTCGAACTGCAAAAGGTGTGTCATTTTTCACTCGTAATATAATAATGCACGTCGACGAAGAACTAATTTTATTATCTTCTCCGTCCTAGAAAGAGACGTGTTAAATGCAGAAAATATTGGAAACATCGGATTGTCTTTCAATGAGCGCAGTAAGGCCAATTTCACTGCCTTTTTCACGAGCTTTGTGCCTATGAAGATCATTTTCTTCACTACTTCAGAATATCATGGCTATCATTCGATTATCTGTTGGAAAAAGTGACAGACGATGCAGACCTAGGAAAATTTTTTCTGAATCTTCTGAGAGAAGGAAAGCTAGAAACATACTGCAGGCCACCGTTGTCATTCGGCTAAGGTGCTCGCCTGTCGATCCGGAGTTGCACTCGGGTGTGGGTTCGATTCTCGCTTGGACTGATTACCTGGTTGGGTTTTTCCGAGGTTTTTCTCAACTGTAAGGCGAATGTCAGGTAATCTATGGCGAATCCTCAGTCTCATGTCAAATAACATCTTGCTATCACCAATCCTATCGACTCTAAATTATCTAGTGGTTGATACAGCGTCGTTAAATTACCACACATACTGCAGTCTCAAAAAAGGAGTAACTTCTCTTTCTGACACAGATACGCTTGACAGATCAGGGAAAGAAAGATGCTGCTAATTTTGTGAAGGAAATTATAATTACTACACCGAAACGTGCTACAAAATAAAAAGAGCGTACATGTCAGCAGTTATAAAGCCTATTCCACTAACTCCTGAGAAAGCTTTGCCTCTTGTTACAAAATAAATATTTTACCTCTAACTGCTGTACAACGTTTGATCATAATCTGATAGAAGGTAACTTATTAAATTTGTCTAAATTCACCCCTATAATGCGATAGTTTCCTTTGCACAATTATAATTGGAGCTTGTACACAAAACAAATATGTTACCCTTAACTACCGTACAATTTTGATGAAAATCTGTTTCGTATGAGAAAAGGTATTAATTTTATATAAATTCACCCCTACAATGGGTCAGTTTCTTTTACACAAGTATAATGAGAGTTTGTATACAAAACAAATATACTGCCTATAACTACTGTGCAAATTTTAATGAAAATCTGCTAGATATGAGAAAAGTTATTAATTTCCTCTAAATGCACCCTTTTCTCTCAAACGCAACAAGAGTTGCTATACAAAACAAATATACTACCTGTAACTACTGTACAGAATTTCATGAAAATCTGTTAAATAGGAGAAAAGTTAATAATACGAGTAGTTGTTAATTTTTCTGTAAATTCAGCACCTATAAGAGGTAGTTTCCTTTATACAAACGTAATCGGAGTTTGTATACGAAACAAATATACAACCTATAATTACTGTACAACGTTTCATGAAAATCTGATAGATAGAAGAAAACTGATTAATTGTTCTCTAAATACATCCCCCGTAAGTGTAGTTCCCCTTGTACCAACGTAATCAGTTTGTATATAAAACAAATATATTACCCGAAACTATTGCACAAAGTTTTATGAAAATCTGTTACATAGGAGAAAGTTAATAATTTTCTCTAGATGCAACACATAAGGGGTAGTTTCCCTTATAAAAACGTTATCAAAGTTTGTATAAAAGACAAATATACTACGTGTAACTACTGTACAAAGTTTCATGAATATCTATTAAATAGGAGAAAATTTATTGATTTTCTCTAAACGCACCCTTTATAGCGGATAGTTTCGTTTATACAAACGTAATCAGAGTTTGTATACAAAAAATGTACTACTTGTAACTACTGTACAGAGTTACATGATAATCTGTTAAATAGGAGAAAATATATTAATTATATCCAGCTAAATGTAATGTTTTGAACCATTGCGTGTCGCCGACCCTGGCGGCTAAAAGCCGTCCGTGTGTAAGCAGAAAACGCTGCCGCCCGTCGCGGGGACTGACTGCAAGACAGCGGCTGCAGTCGGTCTGCCGTCGGGGTCAGCGCTCGTGTGTAAAGCAACCGGCGTTTTCAATTTAAATACATTACCGACTGCATCCCCGCGACAAGCCGCTAAGGTCAACTGCTTTTTGCAGTCGACCTTGGCAGCTAAAAGTCGCTCGTGTGTAAGGGCCCAAATGCAACGAACACAGCGAGCGAGAGCGGCAGTTAGTTTTGTTCGTCTCTAGTCCTCACGCTTTGCTGACCACACAACTAAGGATTTTCTTTATTAGTAAATCTCTAGCATTGGATCAAATTTCTGTCGAGAATGAGGAATGTGTGAAAAACCTTAATGTTACAGTGTATGTTGTGATCACAGACAGGAGGGTTAGAATACTATTTCCCTCTCACTTATACTGTAGTCCAGCGTCATAAAAAAAAATGGCAATTTTAATGCTTCTTTTCGTGAAGTAAAACTAAAATTAAAAATTATGCATAAAGTTATTATGTTCGCATGTAAAACATTTGACACCCCTGTCTATTCTTCATGCAATATAATCTTTATCCTATAGAATTACGCCTTTGTTTGGACAAGAATTCTGAATTATAACCACTAAAGTTTATTCAGGCGAGATGTAATGGCACGAATTGGACAGCGAGGACTGTGACGAAACTGTTCTTGTTTACGTTCGCGATTCTACTTACGTGGGATTTAATGCGCGGAGCGAATGTAGAACTGCCACTGCTATTTAACTACCTGATGAGAGGAAAACTGTGGATTAGGTATTCGCTGCAGACAATAAGCACTTCGCTTCAGTTTGTGAATGGGGATTGCTTCGCACATCACGTTGGCTGTGCACCTCTCCCTTTTCACACGAGTGGTGCCAAAAACCACGTCATTTATTTTCAGTCTTCTCCTGTTTCTCTTTCATTCATGGGTAAAAGCATATGGAACATGTTGGCTATCTCCACCGCATAGATTCTTCGCGTTGAACGTCCTTTGCAGTGAATAAAGAAAGCTCTATGAACTCATCGTACCGGTCGGTGTGCTAATAGATATATAGCATTTGAACTTCGTGTGTGTTGGACGTGTTTATGCTTAGAATATTCTTGAGAAAGTGCAGGTAAACTTCTGAATGAAGTTATTTTCTTTCGTTAATAGTCTACTAGGCCCGATAATAGTATTTCAATTACTCTTGCCAATAAATTGGTGTTCTATTACATGCGTGCGTTACAAGATTTGTGATGGGATAGAGCAAGTTTTTTGGAGGTACTCGTATTTTGGTTTACTCTTGTCATTTTCGCCCAACCATTTTTCCTTCACCTTTCCACCTTATTCCTGCGACTTGTTGCGAGAAAAAATGGTTTCTTTGTGGGATATCCGTGCACATTAATGTCTCTGATTTTTTCTGTGGAATAACAGTTGTAGGTACTTATTACTTCATCCGTTCACTGTGTGCAGTATTTTAATTCCAAAATTATTAAAATAATTGAGTTACACTATTCGTTTGGAAAAGTATTTATTTTTTATATCAATCCCTGAATTCAGCGAGTTACTGAGCGATTTCATGAAAATGTCATACCGAGTTGAATTTTTTAAAATTAATGAGGGAATGTTTTGTTGAAGTAAGTTTCTTTATACCTTAAGTTGCCTTATCCATCCGTATTCTATTAAATAATGTTTCAATACTCTTTGTTTCAGTATATACAGTAACTTGCTGCAGATTTTCTCATATTTCAAACACTTTTACAAGCTCGTAAAGAAACATATTTCATATCGCAGTTGGATATGTAAATTTGTTTTATTTCAAGATCTCTTTTCTGTATGCCGTGTTATTTTGGTATTTCCTTGAAGTAATGTGAAAATAGTTTAAATATCCTAAGGTCTGAGCAATACACTTCTGAATCTACGGTCGTGTTTAAAAATTGTCCTATGATTCGCGCCCTGGCAATCCAAACTCCGACTTTTGCAGCATATAGTTGCGTTTCTTGCAGTGGATGGGGATTAGTTGACGACCGAATACGCGAATTCTGGCTATTAATATATCCACAAAAGCTAAAGCTTCATCAGTGAAAAACTTTCTGTTCAAAACGTCATGTCTGTGTCGAGTGATGAACGACTGGAACCACTAACAATAGTGTACTCTATTCTCATGATCTGCCTCTTTTTTCCCCGTTATTTATCCTCGCTTTAACATCTTTGGTCTTATCGCGAGTTAATCTTTTGGGTGAAATCCGAAGGCCTGTATACTGTGTTGAGACTGGTTCTATTGTTGTGAACTGGATGGCGACTATATGTATTACTGATTTGTTACGAATATGATTTTGGTGATGAATGAGGCCGGTGAATTGAATAAGCAGTCGCGGACAGCCTATGAGGGGTGATCCTCCAGCTTGGGGGTTGGGCGAAGGGCTAACAACCCATCACCGTAAAAAAACAGCTTGTTACGAATCCTTCAAATAAGCCTTGGAATGGACTGATTCTCTGGCACGACCACAGCAAAGGAATAAGGTTTTGAGATTTGGTACTTGGAATTGTACAAGTCTATATAGAACAGGAGGGGTAACAGTAGCAAAAGAACTAGCTAGATATAGAATAGACTTTGTGGGAGTACAAGAGGTTAGGTTAGATGGGAATGGCATAACACAAATAGGAGATTATTTGTTGTATTATGAGGAAGGAAACGATAATCACCAATTAGGAACAGGATTCTTTATTCATAGAAGAATAAAATCAGCAGTAAAAAAGGTCGAATTTATCAGTGATAGGTTATCGTATTTAGTACTTAAGGGTAGATGGTGCGATATCCTAGTTATAAATGCTCATGCCCCTACAGAAGAGAAAGACGACCATATAAAGGATAACTTCTATGAGGAATTGGAACAGACTTTTGATCAGTTACCTAGATATCACATGAAAATTTTATTGGGGGATGTCAATGCTAAAGTAGGACGGGAGGATATTTTTAAACCGACTACTGGAAAAGAGAGCCTACACATATCTAGTAATGACAATGGAGTTAGGTTAGTCAACTTTGCCACATCAAAAAATTTAATTGTTAAAAGTACAACATTCCCCCATAAGGATATACATAAATATACTTGGACTTCTCCAGATCCATTGACACATAACCAGATAGATCACATCTTGATAGATAAAAGAAGACATACTAGTATAGTAGACATTCGAACCTTCAGGTGGGCAGACTGTAATTCTGACCATTATTTGATAATTGGAGAACTAAGAGAAAGACTATCAGTAGCCAAGCGAGTAGAGCAACAAGTTAATATTAGAAGATTCAATATTCCGAAATTAAAGGACGAGCAAAACTAACAACATTATCAGGTCGAAATTTCAAATAGGTTTGCCGTATTAGCAAGTTCCGACGAAGTTGAGGAAGAGTTAGATGTTAATAGCATGTGGGAAAATATCCGCGATAATATCAAAATTGCAGCTGAACAGAGCATAGGTTATTATGAAACTAAGAAAAAGAAACCGTGGTTTGATGAAGATTGTTGCATGGTAGTAGAAAGAAGAAAACAGGCAAAATTGAAATTCTTACAGGATCCAGTTGAGGCGAATAGAGATAATTATTTCAATAAAAGGCAGGAAGCAAATCGTATGCTTAGGAATAAAAAGAGGGATTACTTGAAGGAAAAACTGAATGAGGTAGAAACAAATAGTAAAAATAAAAACATTAGAGATTTATATAAGGGCATAAAGGAATTCAAGAATGTATATCAGGCAAGTATAAACGTGATCAAGGATGAGAATGGTGACTTGCTTGCAGACGCTCATTCAATTCTGAACAGATGGAAAAACTATTTTGGACAACTACTAAATATACATAGGCCAAATAGAAATGATCGGTGACGAAATTGAAATACAAACTGCTGAGCCATTTATACCCGAACCCACACTTTCTGAAGTCGAAATTGCGATAGATTATAAGTCTCCAGATATCGATCAAATTCCAGCAGAATTAATACAAGAGGGTGGAAGTGCATTATCTAACGAAATGTGTAAGCTTGTACTTGCTATTTGGGAAAAGGAAATTGTACCAGAAGAATGGAAGGAGTCCATAATCGTACCAATCTTTAAGAAGGAGAACAAGACTAACTGTAGTAACTTTCGAGGACTATCACTTTTGTTGACGTCGTACAAAATTTTGTCCAATATTCTTTTGAGAAGATTAACTCCATATGTAGATGAAATTATTGGGGATCATCAGTGTGGTTTTAGGCGTAATAGATCAACTATTGATCAGATATTTTCTATTCGACAGATAATGGAGAAAAAATGGGAGTATAAGAGTACAGTGCATCAGTTATTCATAGATTTCAAAAAGGCATATAACTCAGTTAAGAGAGAAGTTTTATATGATATTCTTATTCAATTTGGTATTCCCGAGAAACTAGTTCGATTAATTAAAATGTGTCTCAGTGAAACATACAGCAGAGTTCGTATAGGTCATTTTCTGTCAGATGCGTTTCTAATTCACTGCGGGCTAAAGCAAGGAGATGCACTATCGCCTTTACTTTTTAACTTTGCTCTAGAATATGCCATTAGGAAAGTCCAGGATAACAGAGAGGGTTTGGAATTGAACGGGTCACATCAGCTGCTTGTCTATGCGGATGACGTGATTATGTTAGGAGAAAATCCACAAACGATTAGGGAAAACACGGGAATTTTACTGGAAGCAAGTAAAGAGATAGGTTTGGAAGTAAATCCCGAAAAGACAAAGTATATGATTATGTCTCCTGACGAGAATATTGTACGAAATGGAAATATACAAATTGGAAATTTATCTTTTGAAGAGGTGGAGAAGTTCAAATATCTTGGAGCAACAGTAACAAATATAAATGATACTCGGGAGGAAATTAAACACAGGATAAATATGGGAAATGCCTGTTATTATTCGGTTGAGAAACTTTTATCATCCAGTCTGCTGTCGAAAAATCTGAAAGTTAGAATTTATAAAACAGTTATATTACCGGTTGTTCTGTATGGTTGTGAAACTTGGACTCTCACTTTGAGAGAAGAACATAGGTTAAGGGTGTTTGAGAATAAGGTGCTTAGGAAAATATTTGGGGCTAAGAGGGATGAAGTTACAGGAGAATGGAGAAAGTTACACAACACAGAACTGCATGCATTGTATTCTTCGCCTGACATAATTAGGAACATTAAATCCAGACGTTTGAGATGGGCAGGGCATGTAGCACGTAAGGGCGAATCCAGAAATGCATATAGAGTGTTAGCTGGGAGGCCGGAGGGAAAAATACCTTTACGGAGGCCGAGACGTAGATGGGAAGATAATATTAAAATGGATTTGAGGGAGGTGGGATATAATGATATAATGGTAGAGACTGGATTGATCTTGCTCAGGATAGGGACCAATGGCGGGCTTATGTGAGGGCGGCAATGAACCTCCGGGGTCCTTACAAGGCCAGTAAGTAAGTAAGTATGAGGCCGGTGATATTCAGGGATGATGTGGCCTAAATTTCCTGGCATTTGCTGTAAGGTTGAGGGAAAACTCTGAAAAACCTCAACCAGGAAATTCAACCCGATCGGGAATGGAACCCGGGCCCTCTGCGTAAGAGACCAGCATGCTGATCCCTATACCACAGAGGTGGTTTGCCTCTTTGAATTCATGGACAACTGTAAATTTATAAGGATGCAAGTTACGTTCCTTTTTTACGGCTCTATATGCTGACCGCACAGACACTTTTGTTTGGTAATTTCAGCATTGATTTGATGGGCCTCCTCAACATTACATCACCAACTTCGTCCACTTTTGCCTGGACTAAAGTTTAGGCCTACCGCTTCTCGGAGCGTGATCTACCGATCCGTTGTCACGGAACTTAGTATCTCGATTAGAACATACCGAATTTCAATAGATAACACATTGACTTCTAACGCACAAAAGCACAACCATTTCTTACAAGCACAATGTCCACACTCAGCTGTACGTATGTAGAATGCTATTTATTTACTACCTGCTCTAGCCCAAGGCCCGCACCGCTGCTCCTTCGCCATATCTTGGTGCTGGCAACTTAAGCGCTCCCGCACGCCTCTGAGTTCACTGCGGAGAGATTTAAGCTACGCAGTGTAGCATTTTGGTGAGCAATCAAACCAACAATTGAAGTGTTGAAAGAAAAACCTGACAAATCAAACGATAAGATTTTTCAGAAAACATTTTTAAAAACGTGATCCCATCTTACCCATAGAGAAATATGTTTCTAAAATATTTTTTAAGAAAGTCCCCAGAAAGGTTTCTAATAGTCTGTTTAATCTAATTTCCCCATTAGAATCATATATAAACCTTTTAAAAATAAATTTTTGTGACTTGTTATGTTTAATCTGGAAATCTTTCAATTATTGTAAAACATTTTCTTTTCTTATCTTCTTTTAGATATTTTACTTGCTTCATTTCTGCACTTATCCATTACATTTCTTTTGCTATGATACTTGTCTTTTTATCCCATGCCGCAGGTTTATTATAAACAGTACCAAGGGCGCAAATACCCATAGTACCTGACGAGCCCTTTTAAACCCCATTAACTATTAACCAACTATAAACAGTAGCAATTTATGCATCACTACCTATTTTATTTTCTCCTGTGTAACCGACAATATAGAATACAGACGTCATCACCCAGCGAGCAGGAGTTAACGATTCATTCTGGTAAACTTGTAGGCGCTTGCTGCACGCGTTGACAAGTGCGAACCCGCATACTTTCTGTTCGGACCTCATTAGTTAACATGGAGAACTTGTTGGCGCTGGTGAGCGCGTGTCGGCGCTGGCAACCTGAAAGCGGGAAACCTGCTCTCTTTGTATGCGTACCCAGAATGTTTCAAGGATAAAATACGAGGAACGCATTAAAAAGACAAGTGCTACTGTTTTCCATTTATTGCAGTGATGTCAAAGAAGCGCATTTTTCTGACCATGTAGTGCGCGGGCATAAAGCGCTAGGTATAGAAGTAGGTAGGATTGTGTATATGAATAAGCAGCCTGTTTGATTAAGAAATCAGTGGTGCACAAACTTCAAACGGAACGTGAAATTTTATGTCGTTATTTTTATATGGCTTCTTTCTGTTTGATATTATCTATATTGTCTGTAAAACAAAAGTAGGTTAATAACACCAATTTATTAATATTGCAGTTGTGATTTAACGTTAATAACATAAGAAAGCGTTAAGAAGGAATATTTACGTAAATTCCATAGTAGTACAACTTACAATACTGGATTAAGCGAACTAAACACATCATTCCTAAAGAAAGTGTTATCCCAAAGAAAGAGATCGAGTATGTCATAAGTTTGAATTGGTATTGATCCCATCTTTAGCCTTATAAAATAAGTAATCAATAAACTAATCAAAACAATATTATAGTACAAAGCAAAGTTATCTAGGTATTGTATATGTTTTAACTGTGACTAATATTACATGCTTTTAAGGTGATAATATTGGTACGCAACTTCCTATCATTAGAATATTAAATTATTTTCTCGAAATATGCTGAAGCTATAGAGCTGATTTTTTTACAACACATGAGCATTTATCTTTTGTTTATGATGTAACAGTACTTGCTTTGTTAATTCATTTCCTTACAAACATTTTCCATGCAAATATTTTCAAAATTTTCAACACACTATCTTCAGTATTACATATTTACGATTACATTAGATTTACGGAAAAATTGTTTCAGTCTCTGCAAGGCTACTAAATAAATATATTATATCTGAAAATTTCACTTTTCTGTAAAGAAGTTGAGAACATATTCCTTTTGAATAAAAAAGTAAAGTTGTGAAAAATGAGAATTTAAATTTAAATTTACATCCTTATAATGTACTTATACTTATCAGACAAATCTAAAAATTAACATGGATACAGTTCTAATAAGTTCTCTTCCCTTCACCCATTGAATCAGTGCTGGCCATCCCTGTATATAGCTCGACCAAGCGGCATATACTATCTCTTTCGTCTGTCTCTTTCCTTTCCGCTATAAAGCGCTCAGGCTCTCCTGAGCTCTAAAGCGCGAGCTTGCGCCTGTGGGCATCAATTGACATGACTGATTTATTGTATTGAATATTAGTATACATTGTATTAAATTTAATGGCACAATAGGGATACCTGAGAACTACAATGTATTGGCATTGCACTGTAGGTACTATTTTTTTTTATAGCGTAGTGCATTATATGCGCAATGTTCGATTCAAGTTTGTCGAGTATGACGAAGTTCGATATTCACTGATGTTCGCTGTGCAAGAGGAGGCCTATCGTGTTTGTTTTACCTTCTTATAAAGGTATTCACTGTCCTCCACTCCATCCAATTCATATTTTATCCGCTTGAGGATTTTAGCACAGATCTGGCGATTAATTTTTCATACGAAATAAGACGAAGTTAGTGACGTCTTCTTTGCCTCTCTCATGTTCGAACATTGTATGGCACTAGTAGGTACAACAAGATACGTTAACTGTCATGTTTGAAACTGTTTAATTTTCCAATATGAATACCCGATAAGTTGATTTATTTCATCTTAATATTACGAAAAATCACTTGGCACAATTTAATTTTTTAATATGAATACCCGATAAGTTGATTTATTCCATCTTAATATTACGAAAAATCGTTTGGCACAAACAAAGTAAGTATAGTACAGTAATTTTTTTTCCATGCAACGTCTTACCTTCCGGACTTACCCAAACCAAAAATTATCTATTATAACTCCGTAGAATATCTTGTCATTATCTCATTATCAGGTGAAGAAGCATAAAAGACTGAATATGTTAACGAAATAAAAAATCGAAAGAAATTGATTTGTCCATTTTTCTCCCTCCTTCTCCCCCCCTCCCCCAGGGAATGAGTGATAAGTACTTTGAGAGAGGCGATTGTTTCGTATGTCTTGTGTCTCGATAATCTACTACAGTTCACCTCATTATAAAAGCATGTCTTGACTCAGTGAATTTTGTTGTAATCGTATCCGCTATGTTTTCAGATCCATTTAAAAATAAGAAAGCTAAAGCTTCTACTTTCGGATTAACTTTGTTTTTCGTTAGGCACGTTTGAGAGGGGAAATATTTGCGTTAGGAACCTTATAGTAGGTAGTATAGTTGTTTCACACCAAGTGTGCGCAGAAATTAATTTCTTTTAGAGAAGTCTCAGTTGAGATCGCGAATGAGAAAGTTCACCTGTGCAGTTGAAGTTAAATTTGAGTTTCATTTGTTAGTATTCTATTCCTGGTGCGCCCGAGTGGAAACATCTGAAGTGAACAGATTCTGCCGCATTTCTTGATTGCTCTGCTAGGAACGGTGGAGTCATTTATGCACAGTGTTTCCGAGCAATATGGAGTAGCAAGAGTTTTGTTTAAATCCTCCGTTGAGCAGTTCAGTAGTACATTACCGTCACAATAGAATCCGATATCTTATTCTTTCTTGCAAGTGTTATTCCGAATTGTTTCGGTCCGTGAGGTAATAGTCTAGCGTCCACACCTGTGGAGTAACGGTCAGCGCGTCTGGCTGCGAAACCAGGTGGCCCGGGTTCGAATCCCGGTCGGGGCAAGTTACCTGGTTGAGGTTTTTTCCGGGGTTTTCCCTCAACCCAATACGAGTAAATGCTGGGTAACTTTCGGTGCTGGACCCCGGACTCATTTCACCGGCGTTATCACCTTCATTTCATTCAGACGCTAAATAACCCAGATGTTGATACAGCGTCGTAAAATAACCCAATAAAAATAAAAAAAAAAATAGTCTAGCATCCACTACGTTATACATTAAACATGAATAATTAAATCTTGCAAGATTGGATTCTTCTTCGTCTGAGAAGTTTTGAAGCAGCTGTAGATCTCTGTGATGTTCCCTAACAAAACGTACAATTATTGGTTTATGCATATCAACATAAACAAATTGTTTTTGTCGTGCCTCGATCTCCGTTGCGTTCCTGTGCTGACTATAGTCGAGGTGGAGAGACAGGAAACCGAATGACGAACAAGAGCATCGAAGCTTAGTGGGGGGTGAGCGACGATGTAGAATAGAAAGTCTCTGGTTACAGAAATAGTGATTTATTAAAATGCTTAGTTTTCTTCATTGTTTCGTGGGCGGGGGGGGGGGGAATGGGAGTGCCATTATGGAAACGTTGAACATTGAAATTTGATTCTGTGACTTGATATTTAAGGTAAGTTGAAGATGTGATGGTGCTAGGACTGTAGTGAGAGTTAACGGTAGTGCCGTAAATTTTCCGACAGGCCAGTACCCTCTAGAAAAACAATACTAAGGTTATTTAATAGATTCAATGAAACAGGTTCTGTAAATGACAGAAAAAAACGACAAAAGCGCCGTGTTCGTACAGAGGAAAAACTGAAATTGTCGGGGCATTAGAGTCTAGCCCACGCAAATCTCTTGAGACATTTAGCACAGCAGATAGCATCTGCGGGAATGACAACAAAATTATTGAAAGTAAAGCCATACAGAATTCCATTATCTTATGAATTACAGCCCCAAGATTACAATTGTAGGCTGAATTTTTGTAATGTGTTAGAAAAAATAAAAAATGAACTTGATCCCCAATTTTTTTTATGATTAGACTTGATTTCATCTGCATGGCCAGGCGGCATCACAGAATGACAGATATTGATAATCAGAGAACCAGATGTTGTGCATGAAGCTCCATTGTACTGTAAGTTTTAACGAGTTAAGTTGCCACCTCAGAGGTAGAAGCGCGGCCTCCCACGGGCACGCGGACGGTCAATCATCGCGGGCATGATGTCGAAGACGCATTGTATATATTGTTTAAATTCGCTTCCTTGATAATTCCAAAACCACTCTATAGAATCGAATGGAATTTTTTCTACAATCCTAACACAATGTACAAATATGTCCAGGATCATGCCCTCTCCCCCATAAAATATTTTGTCTGCAAAAAATAAGTACAGTACCTTGAAAGGTTATTACAAATAATTAAAATAGGTATAATTAATCTCTACAGAAACAGAAGTTGTGTACAGCTACATTTAAGCTTCCAACATGGAAAAACAATACACGAATTATTTGAAAATCAAATTATGAAGTAATAGTCAATTTATTGTAGAAAGTAGCAGTCATTTTAAAACAGTAAATAACACTACCCAACATGAAATTTACCTCCGTGAAGATAATACATGTTTCTAGTCCATTTTCACACGTAGATTCTGAAAACAATGCTTAAAATGTCACATCACGTCATAATTTTCTAGGTATTTTAGATATAATACATCGAAAACGAGTTCGCATGGCACCTGGTAACACGCGTCATATGTTGGTTAACATTTTTCTACACGATTGTGTTATGTGTTATTTGTTATACCATCTAACCAAGTCTTTGTCAGTTATCAGGATACCGGTAATAAATTGATCTTTTCTTCTAGATGTAGATACCGCAAAGAGATAAACCCAGGTAGAAACCGGTCTGGCGCTTCTAATGGGGTTGTAAAGTAATATTATTGCCTTCATAAAACGTGATATACTTAAGTTATTCATATTTGTTCACTAAAAGTAGAAGCGGAAATTTGTCGGTAAACAAAAATATTTGAAGAAGTAGGTAGCTTATCATATTTCTTTCAGGACAACGCATTATGTTAGCCGGAGGTTTAATATACTACCTCAGTGGTGATGCGGCCTACCAGTTTAAAATACGCGTACTAGACTTTGAAACGAATTGTCAGTCTCGTGGATGTGACAGCAGTGCAGTATATTGTGAAGTTTCTTTTTCACTTAGTGTAACTTTTTCAGAAGTAATTGAGTGTTTTAGTGTTGCAATGCAAAGGGATAGTTCACAACGGAAGTGCAGAAATAATCCGGATAATTTTTGTTACGTTTGTGGATGGTTTGCTCCCAAAAATCGGAGGAAAACAATTTGTAACATTACTAAATTGCATATGCTTTATACTTCGGGTGTCAACTTGGTGACCAGGAAAAACAATGACCAACTCATTAATGTTGTATCACTTATACGAAAAATCTTAGATTGTGGTTACATGGCAAACTCAAAGCATTACCATTTGCTGTACCTATGGTGTGGCGAGAACCAAAAAATCATATTAATGATTGTTACTTTTGCATGACAAATATACAGGGTGATTCAATACCTGTGCAACAAACTCTGGGGATGGATAGATCTTGAAACGAGGATAATTTTTCGTAAAACAACTCATGTTCTCCTATGCCTCGTGTAGGAGCTACGCGACATCGAAAAAAAAAAACAGGTTTTAATGACATTTACAGTTAATTATGAAATGAATTATTCATTTATTTTTTTCAAGTACCCTTGCGGGCAGGTTGCAAGTGTCCTGTCATTTTGCTGCCCATTTGAATGGAGCGCTCGTCGGACTTAAAATGCTATAGCCGGAAATGATACATCTACTGACATGCCCGAACCCAGAATCCGAAACCTATAGAACCTAGATCAGCATCGGAAACCATTACTACCCCCAGACATCATCCCAGCCTATTTTTACTGTTACAGATAATAGATGAAATGAGGGGGAAATGAATGTTGTTGGAATGAAAAAGCAGGAGTATCCCTAGAAAATACTTCTGTTTAGTTCACCATAAATTCCACCAGACCTTACCGGGGATCGAACTTGGGCCACCGGGATTGAAGGCCATCCCGCTAGCACTCTCGCCACAGACGCGGCCGAAAAATAATGAAACTCTTGTAAATCTTAGTGGAATTACTTCAACCAGAATTTATGGTTTTGACATGACAACTTTACAGGTGTTCACTTTTAGAATATTTACTCTTCAGCTCGTATATACAAAGTGTCCGGAGGAACACTACCGATAAGAAAGTTTCGTAACTCAAAAACCAATACCTTTATCCAAAATTCCGTTTTATGCAAAAGACAGAACTCGCAAAGTTTTTATGATGATTGATAAATCTCCATATGTGAATCTCATGTGGCTCGACAGACGCCCAGACGGTATTCGGTTTCCCGCCAATGCAATGAATGGAATAGCAGTATCCCTAAGATGAAACTTAACAATTGAACACCTATTGGAATTCACAGGAATGGATTTATGGTGTTGCCACCATAAAAACTTGGTGAATTCATTTGTCTACTGCAGCAAGCATTTTAGATAAAAGTGTTAGTTACTGAGTTTAATAACTTTATCAGTAGTGTTCGTCCCGGACACAGTGTACTTTTGGGATGTCTAGTTTTGTTTGTACATTTCCGGCTTCTTTGAAGTGATATGAACAAGAAATTACACAACTCTCATAGTAACATGCAACAATTTCAAACCTACATACATACGTATATCACTAACTGGCTACCTACTGAGATTTTAAGAACTGAGGCGTAGATTAGCTGTTGCGCCATTTATCGACCGGGCTAGGAAGTGCGTATTGATACGTGTTAACAGTGATCGTGTTCTAAAACCGTGTTTTAAAATGTGAGACAGAAAAAGAGATGTGTTTTTACTTATTGAAGTCTTACGTAAGCATGTATAAATTTAATAAACAATAAAGTGGTATTGTGAACAAGTGGACGTTTTATGTATGTTTTGTCATAAGTCCTAAGACAAAGAAATTACTTTCATGACCCACATATCTCTATGTCTAAAACTAATTATCATGATGATAATAATAATAATAATAATAATAATAATAATAATAATAATAATAATAATATGCTTAATAATGCATTAAAACGTACTAGGCCTACTATTAAGAGGACAAGTAAAGAAGTGGTTTTTGGGCCATAGACAATTAACAATAATTGATAACTGGTATAATGTATCTAAACACATCAGAATGTCCGTAAATATTATTTTTTATCCATCTGTATTATATCGATGGGTCAGAGCAATGTTGTCGTAACTAGCAGCTCCAGTAATGGCAGTTAAGATAGTACCTATTGCTTTGAACGTTGATATGCCAGTAATGCCAAGCTTATAATATTAACCTTTTACTACAGTTACGCATGTATTGTGCATGCGTGTAATAGAACCATTGTAAAAGCACAATTGAATAACATTATTTTAAAATATATATTCGGAAACTCTCCCCCTTTCATGAATTATAACCTCTTCCGAGTAGATTATGTTTGCATACGGACTCCTCTTAGAAATGAACTCGTCCACATTGTCATTTTATCGGATGTGACGTAAGCATTTCTATTGTAGCCGAATTCGAATTCCGTCTCATAGAATCATTTAATTTCTTCTGTTAGTGAAGCTCGAATATAGGCGTTACACTTAAAAAAACGCCTTTGTATTAGTCTACATTTCGCAAATTTGTAAGATAGAAAGTGTTCTGTCATTATTTCAGAGAAAATTTAATTTAAACAACACTAAAACTATACAGATAGAAGTTCTGAACTAAAATGAAGTAAAAATAGTTATATTTTCCGAGCTTATGCGTGTTACAATTTTTACATACTGTCTGATTTCTGATCACTCTTAACCTAAATAACCAGGTTTGGTGGGATCAATTGACTCGCACTATACATTAGTGCCGTTTTAAATGAGAAGTGATGGAAGTAAATGACCACACGGTGCAATGCCTCTTGTTTATTTTCATCTCCATACATCACTAACCATACCATCTCGGCGTATCAGTTCCTATCTTCCTTCTTATATCTTCTTCAGAACAGCCTGTTTGCTTTCCCTTATAGCTGCCATATACCTATACACATACACTCACCCTAGTACAGAATATAACTCTCCACAGATACGCATCATGCATAGCTTGGTCCGCCACAGTGGTGTGCAACTTGAAAAAATGGATCACAGTCCTATCTGCAATATACGGAACCCGAATCAGGCAAGTGAAGTGAGTAGGCATTGGAGACATATATCTAAATATGAGTGACAATGACTCTTCGAAGGCCTCCAGAGAAGGCAGCTATATGCTTGTCTTTCCCCTGACACCCAGTAGTTTATTCCCGATACTTTCGCCAAAGTCCTGTAAGATCGAGTATGTATGAGATGATCGCTAGTCTTCACACGGAATCCTACTATCCGGCGTTGTGGAGAATGTTCCATGGAATTGACCATTTCATATATTCTACGACGTCTACGTGAAGCCACATGATCATGACTACAATCGAGATGTAATCTCAAAATTAATTTATAACATAATAATTTTGTCCATTTCAAAATTTATAACGTAATAATTTTGCCCACATGTAATTTTATTGTGCAAATCTTTATGTAAGTTAAAAAAGACCTGTAGAAGAGTTTTTTCTTGTGTGTACGAATTGCATTTCTTAAGTACGTATATTGTGCGATATTTTTTAGTGCTATAGAGGAGACCTGTACTGGCTGCAAAATAAAAACTAAATATTTCAAGAGACATTTAATGGTGGGCGAAGCGTCACTTTCGGAACAACCAATGAGAACTATCGGTGAATTGAAGTCACGTCCGAATTGTCTACCGCACTTGGCAGCGTTCATCTGACGTTCCTTGCAGGTGCCAGAAATCTTTGCCTGATGACAAGAATGAAAGCAAGAGAAAAATCTTCGCAGACTTATCCACACAGAACGGAGTAATGACTAACTACGAGTTTTAACTATGTAATTTATATTTTTTATATTATTATTATTATTATTATTATTATTATTATTATTATTATTATTATTAATAGGCCAAATAATTTAATAATTAAAAATCATTTTGTTGAGCTTTAATACTGGGAAATGCATTGCGGCTTTCGGTAAATTACTATTTCTCAGTTTTGGCTCTCCTCTAATTTCTAGTAAGTAGGACCTATCACTGCTCTATACCAACTGAATTAGATTGTAGAATAAGATTGCATCATTTTTTGTCCCAAGTTATAATACACCTATACAGCTCACAAACATCTGGAGAAACTCTCTGCGGTGGTAGAAAGAATGTAACCAAGCAGGATTCGGAAGTTTTTTCTTACTAAGCTATAATTATGCTGTCAAACATTTCATTAGCGTTGAGATATGGAATGTGACTTTAACACGATTGAGGAACCACTTTATTTGATCATGAAGTACATGATCTCACCATCAGCTATAGCTGAGACTCTCTTTTAAACGATAAACGCTATAAAATATATATGAAAGCGATTTAAAGGTATCTTTACAAATCATGTGATTGTGGTTAGTAAAATATCGGTATTACTTTCGCGAATTGCAGCGAAAAGTTTAGTTTCAAACGGAATGGAGACAATTTGAGAAAAGCGCATAAGTTATTCATAGAAAATAAGTTTCAAACTTTGTTTCAAGTTTGTGTACGAAGTGAACAAAAAAAAAAAATTGTTTTCCAGTTTGACAAAAATACAAATAGTTAGTCTTGTATTGTAAAGTTCTTTTTATTTTTTTTTTTAATTTACATTCCTAGCAATTTTAAGATTATAGAATGATAATTTTAACAGTGCTCTTTGTCAGACAGTCTGATAAAAATAAAGCGAAATGGAAGCAATGGCGCACGTAATATTTCGCGAAAAAAACGCGAAAAGTAATTTTCTTTCCGCGAAATTGAAAAAAAAAAATGCGAAAAAATATACTTCTGCCTATGGCGTTCATTGGTTTGGGAGTTGTGAACCTGCGTCATGATTTTATAGCTCACTGGATCTGACACATTCGGATTTTTGCTGGAGATAAATGACAAACACGACTAATAGATGCTGTTCGTTTGGCAGAAGAATTAGTAGTCATCAGAAGACTCGTCGACATTTTTGAGCGCTGAAAGCAATCCCGTTGTTTAGTTCATCAATGAAAGCATATTTTTTTGGTGAAATTTGCAAGTAATTTACTTGTAAATTGTTACGTTATAAATTTTACAGGGCACCAGCTTAATCTTTGTTCCGTCCCTCCTCTTCCCGGCAATAGGAGTTCCAATCTGTAACGTTTCTTCCGAAAATGAAGGACGGTCGTTACAGTCGGGTAAATACAGTAACATTTTACCGTTCAAAGAAAAAGTATTGTATGAATTAAATTTTTTCCTGATTGAAAACTAGGCCTATATTTGTTTATGACGCAATTTTTTTTTGCACCGTACCTCTTTTGTGAATTGGTAGTTCGTAGTATTTTTGATGTTTGAGAATTGGAACATTTTCCATTTCAATCAACTGTAGTGCCTGTAGTCATGGTTACCTTAAAAGGTAACCATGACTACTTCTCTTAAAAGAGAAGAGTAATCTACTTTATCTGTCACTTCTTCGCAGCCGCTTTAGATTCGGCCCAACCCTGGATGCAAGTTTTGAGAAGTGGCAAGCGAAAACAACTAATCTCTCGGGATGGACGAATTGGCGCTGCCTCTTCATGAAACGGTTTTAGAGATACAGAAGCCCTTAACTGCAGCATGCAGGGTGAAGAGTTAATGCGATGTGCTGCATGACTCCGAAGTTAATACCGATCTAATCGTTTTCGCCTTGGATCCGTTTGGGAAGTTGTAGTCATTTCTGGACTCAGATTCTACTAGTATCTCTATGATGTGCTCGAAATGATGTTCAAAACGAAACCAGCTCGTGGTAATAGAGACACGCCCAGTCTCAGAAGCGTGATATCTTTTTGCTGTTGTATCATTAATCTGACACAACCCTAACATACTGTAATTCTGCATGATACGCGCAGGCCATGTTTATTTTTGCAGTTCTTAAAGGATTCATTTTCGATGTTTCCAAAATCTAGCAATTCTGTCATAAGGAAATAAAGAAGTTAAATTTCATGTTCAATGCCTATGCTATAAATAAAATAAATGTATTCAATGCCTATTGTCCGACCGAGTGATTATGTCGCAGGATCGGCGGAAGGGAGAAGTCACGTGACATTTACACCCCAGCCATTAGACTTTACAGAGAGGTCAGCGGAAAGAGGTGGAGGAAATCGAGATGCGACATAATCACTAGGTCGGACAGTAATGGAACTACACATAAGACATGCTACGAATGTCGTAGCATGTCTTATGCGGGGGGAGAAAAAATATCATTTATGATTTTGTTCGTATTCAGTATTTGTGAGCAAAGATATTCAGTTTAAGTACATTGTGTTGTATGTTTGCTCGCTCACTTAATTCATTTTGTTATATTCTCCGTCGCCCTCGGTAGCGTAGTTGGTATAGCGCTGGCCTTCTATGCTCGAGGTTGCGGGTTCGACTCCGGCCTAGGTCGATGACATTTAAGTGTTTAAATGCGACAGGCTCATGTCAGTAGATTTACTGGCATGTAAAAGAACTTTTGCGGCACAAAATTCCGGCACACCGGCGACGTTGGTATAACCTCTGCAGTTCCGAACGTCGTTAAATAAACCATAATTTAAAATTTGTATTCTCCTGTCGAGGTTCAGCGTCCGCTTTTGGCCTTTCCTAAACCTGTTTACATTAGATAGACACAAAGCGTGATGTCTTCGTTACAAAGAACATGTTACTCTCTTTCCCAAAATAAACTTCAATTTTCCTAGCCACCGGCGTAGCTCAGACAGCGCGTTTGCCTGCTAATTCGGAGCTGCGCGTGGGCGTGAGTTTGATCCCCACTTGTGCTGATTACCTGTTTTAAGTTTTTTCTAGGGTTGACCGCAAGATGAGAGTGTTAGGTAATCACATGGCGAACCTCGCCCTCATCGCCAAATACCATCTTATCACCAATTCTATGTACGCTAAATAACCCAGGCCCGGTTTCACTGACCATTGTTAAAATAGCTCTAACCTAGGCTACTTAGCACAGTGTTAACACTTTATAACACGTTATGACAGCAGTGTTTCACCAAACATTTCTGATACTTCGTTAAGTAACTTCATGTTCTTACATATTTGATTTTATGACCGCACTCACTCTTTACGCCTGTCAATCTTTATTTGTTTTATATAATTAATAAGACGGTATATTTTAACGGTTTTAACCTATATTGTGTGATTAAAGACGACTGTGGGTTGAGGGTGGGCCAACAAAGGAGACACAGCAGGTAGAACTTAAAATGAGAGGAATTGAAATCCGGCATCGTAGCTTGAATCCGTGTGGCTTAGTGGATAAAGCGCCAGCACGTAAAGCTGGAAACTCGGGTTCGAGTCTCGGTGCCGGAGAGAATTTTTCTCCGTTCTACAGATTCTTCACCTTATGAAAACGCAGAATTACTGCACTGAAACTCCCTAAGTACTTCGGTACATTATAGTAATATAATAAAGCGTAAGTAATGACTGTGATTCAAGACGGTGTTATGTTCCGCCGGACCTCGGCCACTTACTTAGTCACTTGTAATGAGTGCACCTCTATACTTGTAGTTGGATATTGTGTCTACTGTCACACTATACACGAGGGTGGGTCAACAAAGGGGAGCACAGTAGGTAGAACTTAAAATGAGGGGGATTCAATCCGGCATCGGAGCTTTCCCTACACTACACATAACATACTCTTATCCTAGTACATACAGTATATAACTCTCCGCAGATACACATCATGCACAGTGTGGCCCACCGAAATGATGTGCAACCCTAGATCATATATATACTAACAGATAGCTCTTTTATATAGGCTTTAGGGTTTGCAGTCGAGGCCGGCTTGATGTAGTTCAATAATCGTCAACAGATTGCACAATGACCAACACCATCACCAGAGTCCGTGGATATACAGAGTAGCGCAATCACCGAGTCGGCCGCCATTGTTAGTCCTTTTCAACACGCTAGGGATAGGAATATTTGAAGTGAAACTCAGATATTTTTAATTTGAAGGGCAAAAACGTCTAAAGGATCTTCTCACATTATAGAACATTATTATCAGTCAACATACTAATGTATAAAAACTTCATTTAATAATTATTACAGCATAAATACGCATTTAAGTGTTCAATATACTCCTTCATAAACATCACAGCAGCATGAACGTAATAAATTACAAGTAACAAATGAAAACAACAATTTTGCAAATAAAATAACAATAAATCTAAACATTTCCAACTGCATTCCTCGTTAAAACTCTCCGGCTTCCGCATATAAGGGCACACTATACTGAAATTTCTCGAAGTTTATTAGTTTTAAGAGTTCACAACAGTGAAACCAATAACTACCATACTTACGAAGCTAGATTCACCAAATTTTGATCACTGGTATATCTGCTTATTAATGACAAGTGTACAAAATTGCATCCGCCTATGATACGTGGTTTGCATTTTATTAATTGTTTTATTAAAATATTGAACCGCTTTATATAAAAAGTTGCACTACAATTGACATTATTCTTAAGTGATTTTCACTTACATGGCTCCTTACATACATGGAATCAAAGCTTACTATAAGGTTTTGTTGTAAAATTAATAAGTAAATTGCTAGAATTTTTTAGTAAATAAAAAAAAATAATAGTCATAAAAATTCCTAGTAATTTACCCATTCGCTGTACAGAAAATTCCAATAGTAATGTTTGTTCCAAGGTATATAAAGAATCTTATAAGTGAATATCAATGAAAAATAATGTAAATTGTGACGCAAGGGACTTTTTGCATTAAGCAATACACTATATAATTAAGTTATTAATAAAGTGCAAACCACTTATCATAGAGAGAGACGAAAGTTTGTACATGTGTTATCAACCAGATATACTAGTGATAAACATTTTGTGAGTTTAGCTTTAAAAGTATGGAAGTTAGTAATTTCATTATAATGTCCCCAAAGATACACTGATGTGAGATTTTGTCATTTTTGGTAAAAAAAAATCGTTTCTTTGTTTTTATCTTTAAAAATTCATTTATGGTCTAAAGATGCCCTCTGCCAATTTTCCTGATCATACGACCGGTCTATCAGCTGTTTAGGGTCACATTTTCAAAAGGCCGCGAGCTCTGACTGTTAATTTAAATTCTCCGTCCACGACCCCGACTCTGAATTCTGCGACCATTTTGGAAATTACGCTATATTTCATACATTATTTATTATATTAGATTTCCGATTGAGCCAGTGTAGCTTCTTGACTTCTCGAAATATTCCTTCATAGAATCCAACAGGTGTTAGACCCACTTCAAAGGCTGCTTTCCTTTAAAAGATATTCAGTTACAAAGGAGAACACAACTCTTATCTAAAGGAAAATTCCACTTGTTGCTAGTAGCCATAACAACGTGTTTTCCATGCTTGGTTTTTGTTTGTGATACAAGAAATATTTGCAAGTTTCTAACATTTTTATTGTTAGTGTTATAATAGTGTCTAGAGTCCATAGTGATTTGTAAATAATATTTATCTATTATAGTGTTTTCATAAGATTACATAATTTTTTAGTCATCTTTATTTACTAGTGTAGGTTAGGTGTGCACAGCGTGGTAGTGTATATAAGGATAAGTTCTGTATATAATATGATAGTTCTACATGTTTCAATGCCTAGAAAATAAAAAAGACAGAGACCTGGTTAATTATTATTATCCCAAACTTTTGAAGTCAATTTTCTCCACTTTAATTTTCTGTAAATTTTGCATTGCTAAAAATGCTACTCTTTCTACAGATTCTGTACTACATGCATGATTTTTTGTAGAGGTTTTTGAATATGTTCTTAACAAAACTTACTATCAGTATTATACCTAGCACTCATTTTTTTGTTGTTCTTGTTGTTTAGTCAATTGTCCGAAGACAGATTTGAACCTCATAAGTACCACCAATAAGGCATCACTCATGAGAAAACTAGGCCAGGACATAATGGGGTAGGGTGGCAAGTTTCTTTCCCCCTCCAATGCATACTTCGCCGATTAGCTACATATTCCACTAATCACACTTCAGATACTTACAAACAATTGTCTTCCTCTGACACATATCAAGTGAGATGTACTGCCTGATTATATCTATATGCATATCATCCAGAAGAGGTATTTTTTAATATTAAGTTTTTTACGCTCGAGTTGA
Source organism: Periplaneta americana (assembly GCF_040183065.1). Classification (NCBI taxonomy): domain Eukaryota; kingdom Metazoa; phylum Arthropoda; class Insecta; order Blattodea; family Blattidae; genus Periplaneta; species Periplaneta americana. The sequence continues at coordinate 120,506,007 of NC_091119.1, forward strand.
ATTTTTCTGTTTTTACACTTTTAGTGCATTAAATAGGTTTAATTATTTTTTAGTAAAATAAAGAGGAAAATTGTATAGTAAGTTTCGTTTCTGAAGGTCTGACACGTATGTAGACAAAAAGTTTGGCCAAAATAGTAGCAATTTTTGAAAACCTAAATTTGCGCAATTTAAAATTACAAATTAAAAGTACAAAATTTCATAGATCTACTTAGAATAGTTTAGAAAATTGAAATTTCACATCAGTCTAACCTTAATAGGGTTTCTAGTTTCTACGGTCTTTGTATTTTCTAATCGAGCCAAACAATACAATCTTGTCTCAAGAATGAATTCAGAACTTCACAAATATATTTTGTCATTCTTACAAATAGCAAATAGGATCAAATTCAGAAATGCTTGATTTGAAAGGGAGAAGATGGTAAAAATTTGACACTGATACTAATTGGTACGTGACTTTCATTTGTTTTATGTAGAAATATCATTGCTGAATCAACTTAAATTCTAGATTAGTTTTATAAAAATATTTTGGGGCCCAAATTTTGAAAAAATAAATATCAAAATACAGTCATTCATTAATCTCACAATGTATGCTCGCTTAGGCAGCGGATCGTTCCTTTTTATATTTATAGTCACTTCTTTCCTTTTTCCTTATTTCTTTCACCTTGTCACAGAGAAAACAAATGTGCGCTTTTTTGAGTTCTCTGTGAACAGTTCTGAACACAGCAGCATTGCATTTTTTCGCACTTAAATTACATTCTTTCCCTATGCAACTGTATACTGCATAGCGCGCGCTGGACAAACAATGGCGGATTTGTCGGCATTTGCCGGCTCAAACGATTGCGGTACTCTGGATATCCACGGACTCTGCACCATCACGAGATACGAACTCTGAACCGGTCTGGTCGGTCTAAATCGATTATTTCTTGCTTACGAGATATTCTCGTAAGCAACGGTATGTACCACTGCCATCGTGATCTAGACCAGGCCGTAATGCAGGTTGTGTGACGTCACTCGATGAGTCGGGCTTTTCTATTTAAGTATACGGAGCTGAGTGAAATATATTACTTTATAGCGTGTCGGCGCTCAATTTTATTTAGTGTAATGTGTGTATAAGACCCCTTCACACTTCTTATTGCATAATATGTTGCAGAAATAATTACAAAGCTGTGTTATTTTAATGTGAACGGAGTTTTACATGGTAACATAACCTGGTTGCATCAACATTTTAAGTTTGGAATGGAAGCTATTTTCAGATTTAATAAAGAAGAATTATTTATATTGTGATTTTAATTTAGCACGTCTACCTTCCTTACTTGTAGGTACAAAATTTACCACAGTCCCTCCTATGAAATTAGTGTATGTACAGTTGTGTGTTAATCTGGTAGGTTAGATAAATACAATTCATTACAACCCAGTATAGTAAGGAACAAATAAATAATACAATTAAATTTTTATTCAATGTAATATGTGCATAAGTTCCATTTATGTGTTGCATAATGTGGCAGGAATAATAAATAACACTGTGTTATTTTTATGTGAAGAGAATTTACCATGTTACCATAACCTATCTGCGTCAACATTTTAGGCTAAGTTGAGAACGAAAACGGTTTTGAGATTTAATAAAGAAGAATATATTTTTAGGATAAACTTCAGAACACGGTTACCGTCCTTACTTATAGGTAGAAAATTCACCACAGTCCCTCCTATGAAATGTACATACGTTATATTACTTAGTAGCGCTGAGGTATAGTTCCGGTAATTTCTGAACTGAAAACAGTTGAATTTATTTTTTGTGGAGATGCATTTGATCCTATAAGCAAGGCATATTAAAATCCTGAACGAACCGAACTAATTTGTATATGCAAGATTTATGAATACGAAGGGAACTACCTCAGCGCTAGTTTAGCCCTAGTAACATATTAGACTAATCAGACTTCAGACTGGAGTACCGTCTGAAACGAATAAATACAATTGAAGTGTAGACAAATTGCATTTATAAGTTATACGTAGCGTTATGCTTAATTATAATGCATAATTGCGAATATGGAAATAAGGCAAGTACTGATAGAATAAACATAACCTATAACTTCAACACATTAAAATATGCGTGCGATGCAACTGAAAATTGTTGAAACGTGCATAAATGAATGTGCAAGAATTTCGTAATGAAGCATGAGTGCTTTATTTCAACTAATTACAATTCTAGATACTGTAACAGTAATGAAAACTATAGGGTATAATTTTTCGTAATATACTATATGTATCTCGTTTTTAGTTCAAATTGTGTATATTATCAAACGTCGTATTATTTACTCGTATAATGTAGGTTATTCACAAATAAAAAGGGCGCAATAATTTAAATTTAATAAGACAAATACGGTAAACTAACAATAATGGATTAGACAAGAGTAACATCGGTAATGCTGCACTTAGGTCTAATCACAACTTACTTTACATGCCAGTCAATGTTTCACTTTCACGTATATATTATTACACATATTTAGCCTACTGTTTATAAGACCAAAATTTTACTTAACCACATAAGGGCGCAATATTTAATCGAAATAAAGGCAGGTATTACACATACGAACTTTGCCTGCAACAACGTAATTTTCACACCAAAAATAATATTATACCTTAAATTGCAAGTAAATTGTGTCTCAAGTGTCTCACAATCACTGTTTAAAATTTTACTGACGCAATTACACTGCATTTCAGAGAAATATATGTTATTCTTCATGCACTGCAACTAATTCATATGGTTGAAAGACCGCCTTTCGCGATCAGCTGTTAAGCGAGTCACGTGGTCTGCCTTACGGCCTGTATTAGATCACGATGGCAGTGTATGTACTGTCGACAATTGATGACCATGGATAAATAATATTGGCCTATATGACCTAGGCAAGTTCGGAACGAGGGAGTTCTAATTATTGTTGTCACGTGGGTGAAGCGGAGAGATAAGATAAAGTACGCCTTTGTATTGAATAGAATACAATGCAGAATCTCGCACAAAGCCAATCTACCTAGAATTTTTAGACCATGTTATAAAGTTATCGGTGGGCTAAATTATGATTCGTTATCTCTTCTGTTTTTGTATATTTGTCGTGAATATTATTTATATTATCAACTGAGTGTATAACATAATTTATCCGTTAATTGATATTTCACTAATGATAAATCCAAAGAACAATGGGAAATAAGGGACTAAACACTGAAAAATAAATAAAATAAGAGAATTTGACGTTAATAATTATAATGTTGTCGGAGTTTTGTTATACTTTACTTTGAATTATTTTAATTTGCACCACAAAAACTTATGAAAATTAATGTTAACATTACCTATTTAGTTATGATAGTAGTATATTGGAAAATTTGTGCATATAGCCTGATTACAATATATAAGTAATCCTATCCTAACCTAACGAATGGTAGTCTTGTTTATTTCAGACATGTTCGTATAATTATACAAAAACAAGAATAATCTAGTTTGCAGCCTGTGATATTGTCTCGTTTACAGTATTGTATAATATACATATTACGATATTTACTAGGTACTTTAACAATATATAGTTAATAATATTATAAAATATAGAGGCCTAATCCATTACCAAGAAATAGCCCTTCCCTCACATGTTCAATACTGTTTACCTCAAAAGGCCTTCAAACCTTAAAAACTATTAGAAACTGGATTAAAATAGTCATGTTGATGTAGGCCTACAACATTACATTTTTTGTCACTACTCCTGATCCCCATTCTAACAGTTTCAGGTTTTGTAATTTGTAACAATACTAACAATACTGATGGGTCATTCCATAGTCACACACGTAACATTTTCGAAGTAACTATGATCTTCACAGGATACTTAATCAAATACTTAGGAGTTCATGAAAGACACATCACTGTTTTTTAACGTAAGCATTCCAAAATATAAACAGAAAATCATAATGAAAAGGAATAATTAATAATGTAAAAATATTAAATATTATATGGTGTGACACATGAACATTTTCTTGCCACTTAATTTATTACCAAAATGGAAAATGTTCATATTATTGTGCCAAATGTCATAAATGCATTTAGTTGTTTTTGAAACAATTAAGACATTTGAGAAGTACATGTAACTGCTAAATCGCATACTTTAATAAAAATAACAGTGCCATTAACAAATAAAATATTACAAATTATATTGTGACACACGAACATTTCTGTCAAGTTGATTACTAATCTTTTCAAATGCATATAGAGATTTACCGTACCGTATACACTGTGCCTACAGTTCTTATTATACAAAGCAACACTTGATTACACTAAAGTGTCCACACCTGTGGAGTAACGGTCAGCGCGTCTGACTGCGAAACCAGGTGGCCCGGGTTCGAATCCCGGTCGGTTGAGGTTTTTTCCGGGGTTTTCCCGCAACCCAATACGAGCAAATGCTGGGTAACTTTCGGTGCTGGACCCCGGACTCATTTCACCGGCATTATCACCTTCATATCATTCAGACGCTAAATAATTTAGATGTTGATACAGCATCGTAAAAAACCCAATAAAAAATTACACTAAAGTACACTTTCAGATTTAAAATATCCACGGTTGTTTACAACTATATGTGGTGATATCTCCTGTGTAATGTCACGTAACAAATACATCAATATAGGCTATCCACTTTTTTCTGCCATTTGTAGTACTTCCCTTTTTTTAACAACACAGACGCTTTAAATTCTTCGCCACTACAAGCTTTTGTAAATTCCTCTGCTTATCTGACGTCTTTTTTTAAATTGGTTATTTAACGATGTTGTATCAACTACTAGGTTATTTAGCCTCGATGGAATTGATGATAGTGAAATGATATTTGGCGAGATGAGGTTGAGGATTCGCCATAGATTACATGATATTCGCCTTACAATTGGGGAAAACCTCTGAAAAAACCTCAACCAGGTAACTTGCCCTAATCAGGATTTGAACCCGGGCCCACTCATTTCACGGTCAGATGTGCCTACCATTTTTCCACAGCAGTGGACCGAACATGGGTTATATACATTAATTCTTTTGACTTTCGGTTAGCTTTCTTAAGAATACGCATAAAGAAATGTAGTGTTTTCCAGGCTATCCTTGTAATATTAGTGACTTAAATCAACCAGTTTGTTACTAAAATATATACAGTACCTAAGTGTTTACTTGTGACACTGGTGATCCATTTAATTGGTATATGGGACGAATTTAATTTTGTGTTTTACAGAAGGATACATATTGATTTACTTTTGCTCACATTGACTTTAATTTTATTTGTTGTAGTCCAGTTTTCAATAACGTCAAGCTAGTTTTGCAAGGCGGTGTTATAAGATTTATCACTAATTTTTTCTGTATATTATACAGTCATCCACGAATAACCTTGCCCGAGAAGTGACATTTCTATTCAAATCCTACAATAATTTTCAGTAAATATTTTGCACCGAGAAGCTATTATACATTTAATTTTACTTCTGAGACCAGTGAAATATATGCCAATTTTATTAGAAAGGTGCATGTATAATTATCCAATAGCATGATATTATCTGCAACAAAAACTAAAGGGCATGAAAGAAAAGAAGAAAACATTAATGCTGTGGTTCTTAGAGTTCCATTAGAGTTACACGTTCATTGTCCACTGAAAGTTGTATTTCTCTATTGAAGTGTAAAAGAGAAACTCTCATAAATTATGTCAGAAACAAAGAAAGGCACCACCCAAATATGTGGGATAATTAATTTAATAATATTATTACCGGGACTTGAAAAAAGCAATCATATGTAATGGGTGGGGAAACAAATACTTTTTAATCGCGCTTCTATAGTTCGACAATGCTGACTATTCAGAGTTTTGCCTGACAGGTGAGCTACCATAAATTCCTTGAAGTCCTAGTTATTACTGAAGCCAAATGTCTTATCAAGAATCCATTTTATTTATACTTGTTAAGACATCATTCATAGACTAGTTACCGCTTTCAGTTTTGATACTACATACACTGAAATTAATCTATTATTATTCGTCCTATTTATACATTTATGTTGAATGATTCGATCTACCTTCATAACACATCTCATCAACAATACTCGATAAGAGTTGAATGCTGCGTTGTATTTATTTTGTCGTGTTCCTGTAGCAGGAATATTAAATAGGAATTCCTTAAAACAGATTTATATTCACTCCTATGCCTTTATATAGAATACCAGTACATATACTGTATTTCTTAAGATTTGGTTACTTTATAAACAGTATGTTAGTGCAAGAACTCTTTTTTTCATATTTAATAATTCTGGCATGTGTCAATAAATATGCTTGAGACCTCTGTCTCTCTGAATTACTCTTTACTAACTGGAAACATATTCCAAATTTATATTTTAAAAAAGTATTAAAATATCATCACAATTTAGAGCATAACAATTCCCGAAATAATCATCCTACATTAAATTATTAAGATAAAAATGATTCAATCTATCGCTTGTAACAATACCTTTATGGTCCTAATAAATTAAGAAATAATTTACATCCAACAGATATATTTTAAAATGGCCTGCAGTTATTATTTTGAATTTTATTGTACCTTAATAAATTGAGTTAAGGTACAATAAAATTTCATCAAGTTTCAAACAAAGTAATTGCATCTTTCCAACAGGGGGGCAATAAATACTTAAAGTAATGCTAAACTCGAAAAACTTATTGATGCAACTTAATTTCATATTCTATACCACTAACACCAAAAAAAAGTGTCCTATTGTTCATACTGATTCAAGATGAATAGTTTCTTAGTGTTTGTCCATTCCACTTTTCTTATTGTCCTTCCCATTTCTATTTCTCTCATTTTTAGTAGGTACTTCACATGTAGTATATGTTTTATTTTAATACATATAATGACCATGAAGATATTTGGATATGTCTTACAAAATTCTTGCTGAAGACCATTGTGGTAATATTCTGCCGCATCTGTAGTTTGTACATTTCGAAATTTTCGTGATTCAGCCCAGAATTCAGGCGGGGGGAGGGGAGGTTGATGTGCCAATGTAGTTTTCCAGAATATAATAATATTCAAAACATTCTCTAATAGGAGGGGCCTCTGATATTAGCTCTGCAAAAAATCTGATATCGGTACTTCTGTTGCTGGTAAATAAGAAAGAACGAAATATAAAAATGTTTAACCACTTTCGAATTTCAGGTGCTTTGTGTCTCAGCTGCTGGTTTGATATACTGTTTGTTTCCTTTAATTTTCCAGAGCAAAAACTGTCCTAAGCGAAATTTACACTCTGTAATTTTAACACTGGGAACATTTATTTTGGCAGCATTGTGTGATGCTATTTCATAATATAACAAGAGCTTTGAAATGATTAACTGCTAACTACTTACCTGGGTGAAGCGGTTCCTGTGATTTCTGAAGTGAAAACCGTTCAATTTATAAGGAATTTTTTTGTGGAGATGCATTTGATTGTATATGCAAGGTGTAAAAGTGCCTAAACTAACTGACCCCAGTGCTGTCATGGAGGCCACACGAGGCCATATATCGTATGGAACCTACCATTTTTTTTAATTAATCGTATGGGGAAATGAAAATTTTGTCTGTAAGGAGCCATACGGTTTATGGGTGCCTAAGTTTTGTACGTGGAGATCTATACAGATCTTAGATCATCTCTTCCTGTTCCTACTGTACCTACCGCCTATTTTGTTTGATGTTCATAAACAAAAATTATCCACCTCTTCAGCACTGGAATCCAGAATTATATAAAATAATGGTTGAAAAACAAGAAGTGCTGCAAATATACACTCCAAGATTCATCGAGACAAGTGTGCATCTATGGTGGTGCTAGATGGTGTATTCTTTAAATCAAACTTGTACAATTAAATTGTAAAGCAAAACAATTGTTTTGCTTCTTCTTTAATATTAAAAAATAATTAAATGACAATTGGAGAAATAGAGAGAGGAGAGTAAAATATATTTCAAGGGAGAAAACAAGGGGTGGGGTGTATGGCCAAGAAAAAAATTACCATGACAGCACTGACCAAACCTAACCTGTTACAGACTCATGTATGTAAGGTGAATAAGCTGAGTATGAAGGAAACTACCTCAGCGCTAATTTAACTCTTATAGATGAAGTATATAAAGAACTTCAAGTGTCAATATTGTCTCAAAGGTTTCTGTGTAACAAACTTCATTTAGAAATGCCCATCTGCGATTATGTTAACTGTAGAAGAAGGAAGAAATGTTGTCGTCATATGAAGTTACTCAAATTTCCAATTAAGGACAAGGAAAGGCTACAAAAGTTATTTTTGATTTCACCCTTATAAATTGAACGATTTTCACTTCAGAAATCACCGTAACTACCTCAGCACTAGTTTCAGTAATTTAAGGACCAGTATAAAGTAAATTTGATTAAAGTGAGAAAGAAATTCGTAAGGGAGGCGGTCAGGAGGGATTGAGGTTGTCTACTAATTCGTTGCAAACAACTATTATAGGCTATTTCATTTGACTAACGATGATTTGTAGAGAGCAAAATACCTACAGTAGGGTAAAGAATCTAAATCAGTACGTTTGAGAACGGATATAAAAGTGTCAGGAAAATAACAGAATTACCGTATATTGCAATTAACTCTTCATTGGCAGAGAAACCGCACAGGGTATCGTAAATCTGCTGAAAATTAGAAAATTGTGTAAAAAAATGCATTCAGAGCGAATTTTCCAGCCTGATAATATCTCGCCCACGTTATGGACATAATTCAATACCGTAAGACTGATATGAAACGAATATAGAACAATTTGTTAACCAAAGACGATGTTCAGTAGTTATTTAACAACATACAGAGCAAATAAAAACACAAACGCATATTCTAGCAATAGTTCAGATGAAAAGAAAATGATTAGTACGACCGCTTATTCGTAAAAGAACACTGCCAGCTATGTAGCCTACATGAAGCAATATATCAGGTCTACGTTATGAACACGTTGAATTTAATGTGGACGAGAAACGTACAGTTATTATTTATCTGCTTCCATATCGCATCATATAATACACCTGTAAAATGAAAACATATAGGCCTAGAAAAGAGGAAACATGTTTGGGGGGAGGGAGTTGTAATTCTTCCCCTTTCGGATAAATTTCAGAAGGGGGATACCTGCTTTTCCTTCATATTCAAAAATTGTAATCTTGTTCACATAAAATAAATTAGTGCCTTTTCGTGAGCATCATGATGTGCATTCAACAAACGCAGACAAATCTGCTCTTTTTAGTATTTTGTGATAATTGTTGCTAGGGAGGTATTGTATACTGAAAATTAAAAACAATTAGATTTCGTACATCAAATGATGACAGATTATATATTGAACGCAAACAACATTATATCAGCCATGTACCAAAATGTCACCTATGTGTGTTGATGAATTTGGGTAAAACAAGCTTCTGTATACTACAATTTAGCGACACATCAAAGTCTTATTGTAACATAACCTCACATTACAATGAGAAAGAAATTTGGAGGTGGCATGACGTAAAAAGTCATCCCACAGTCGTATTACTCTATGTACTGTTCAGGTACTCTGCCATCTAGTGTTTGTTATTGCAAGCTCATTTCTCGACACTAGCGACGCATAGCGTCCGTTATTTTCCAGTTGCGTCTAAATTTAATATAAGCTTGGTCAATCTGTTTTATATATGATCTAGGGTGCAACTTAAAAATGGGTCACAGTCCTGCCATCTATCCGCAATATGCGGAACCCTAATCACGAAAGCGATGTGAGTAGGCATTGAAAAAACACACACCTTCATAGGGTTAAGAGGCTAAATACCCAAGTGCTTTTGAAATGTGTTTTTTCCTAGTATTTACATTTATTGTTATTCGTATTCTACCGTAGTTGTATGGCATTAGATCACATCGACCTCGATTTGAATGTAGGCCTACTGAGAGGAGGAGATTTGTACTCAATAGAAAGTAGAGGTTTCAATCTACACGTAAGTTTTGGAGTAGATCAGTTGTAAAGTGTCTCCTATCATGAGTCTCAAGTGGGAGGACTCTGGCGTTGAAAATGGCCGAAGCATAATGCCACATATGTAATTTAAATAGCAAGGTGAAAAGAGCATAAAGTCTACTCATACAGTAGCTCATTATACTGTTCCATATTCTTTCTTGGGAAATTTCAACTTAAAATTTTGTATTATCTATTCATTCGTTACAGCTCTTTACTAAATTGCTGAGGAAGCAACCGGAACGTAACTTGTTGCAGGCTGGCTTGTAGGTTTAGTGAAGGTAACTATTTGAATTTGGAAGAACTGCTCTGTTATATGAAGGCTGTTTCCCAGCCGAGGCAGTCCAGTCTGAAAAGCGAGCAGAATTATTGCGGTTTCTTTTGCTGGCGCTGTAATTGCAAACGAGATCGCATCGCGCTGAAATTAACGTTTGCATTCCAGAGTGCAAGTCCAGCACTTGTGCGGCAATCCACGACCCGTCACCGCTTGATTAGCGATTGTTGAAACACGAGAATTGTGCCAGCTTATTGCAATTTAAAAATATTGCCTTGAAACCATGGATGTTGGAAAATGGGGGGGGGGGGAAATGCAAACATCTCACTACAGATTTTGTAGGATTTTTCCATCTTTGCGTCTGTATGAATTTACTTTTTATCCATGGGTGGATTTTATTCATATTAAATTTCGATATATGTAATATTTTTCGGTGTTCACAAAGCAGTGCATTTGATATGGTACATCGAGATAGGTTCAATTTTTAAGACCTCTAGATAGTTTTTTTAGATTAATTATGCAGCTTTGTATACTGTAATATTGTACTTGCTGTATTTGAGATTAAAAGAATTATGTACACAATATATTAACATTTAAGGGCTTCGCCATAGAAAGAAGTTAATTCTCAAAGTGTGTTTTTTTCTGGCTGAAATATTGTTTCAATTATGTGGAATTTTTTTTAGATGGACGTAGATTGTGAAACTTGGTTGTGATGTACAGGCACTGAAAGCAAAGAATGTCACCGATTATACTGGGGAAGATGCGGTGTCTGTTGGGAGGGTTTGTAGGCCTAATTCACAAATCTAACACAATGTAAATGAGTCACCTGGAATGCAGCATATAGTGCTGCCATGATTAGGTTGTATTGGGAGCAGTTGTTTGCGTGCTTTCATTCGGAGGCTTCCGGATTACCGCCGATTGATGCCGCACAGGTTGTATATGTGCTGTGGCGCAGATATACACTTTCCGGATCATGTAGTGGTTCGAATCCGAGTATTTTTTCAATAAATGTGTAATTTTTTATTGATTCTCTCGTTTTTCTGACTCTTTCTCTTTTTGTTTGCGTGAAGTGCTACTTTACCCGATTTTTTTTTTTTTTTTTTTTGCATTTCAAATTCATAGCGTTTATGGAAGAGCGTGTTAGTTTTATACTATTGATCAAATTAATGTTACTAAATTCAATTATTGCGAAATCTGTAGCAAAAGTAAAGTTTTTCAGTAGTTAATGTAAACAGTTATACTTCTCCTAGAAACATTCGTTTATTCACAAATAATTACTGCCAATATTAGTCTTATCGATTGAGTTTAACGTAAAATATATAAAATGGAATTTCAGAATGTAACCCGAAGAAACGTATGGTATGATTTAAATAATTTATTCAGGCTATTCGTTACCTTTAACTCTGGAAGACACTTTTACATAATATTCATGAATATGTTCCATTAGAACATAATATATTATTAGTAAATATACCTAACATAATAATAATAATAATAATAATAATTATTATTATTATTATTATTATTATTATTATTTTCGAGGAATATCACTTCTGTTGACGAAGTACAAAATTTGTCCAATATTCTTTTGAGAAGATTAACTCCATAAATGGATGAAATTATTGGGGATCATCAATGAGGTTTTAGGCATAATAAATCGACTATTGATCAGATTTGTTGTATTCGACAGATATTGGAGAAAAAAATGGGAGTATAAGGGCACAGTACATTGGTTATTCATAGATTTCAAAAAGGCATATGGCACGGTTAAGAGAGAAGTTTTATACAGAGTGATTCAGTTATTATGTTACAAACTTGTAGGGATGATAGAGGAGACAGTTATGAACAGCTTTCATACAGGAACCTATGTCCGGAAACATCCCGTTTGGTGGTTACAAGTCTAGATATGTTTAGTGCAAGCGGCTAGAATCGAACTCAAGGTCATCCTTTTGAACTTTGGTTGCAGACGATCTGTTTCTGCAAACGTTGGTGATTTCTCATATACATGGTATAATCTACTTGGCATCGTACATGATATTTCGACTGATTAAACCTTGCAAATTTCCTTACATTGCCATCTGCTCTTCCATAAATGAAATGCAAATCAGAAAGTTGCGTGGAAAGTTGCAAGATTTAAACAGTCAAAAATATCATTTACGATGCTACGATGCCAACTAGCTCATACCATGTTTATGAGAGATGACCAATGTTTGCAGGAACGGCAGTATGCAACAAATTTTCAAAAGGATGGCCTTGAGTTCGATTCTGGCTGGTTACACTGACAAATATAATTATATAGATTTGTAATTACCAAACAGAACGTTTCCGAACATAGGTTCCTATATGAAAGTTGTTCCTAACCGTCTTCTCTATCATCCATCCCTAAGAGTTTGCAACATAGTCACTGAATCATCCTGTATAATATGTATTCTTATTGAATTTAGTATTCCCAAGAAACTAGTTCGATTAATGAAAATGTTTCGATTAAATTTACAGCAGAGTCCGTATAGGCGAGCTTCTGTCTTATGTTTTTTATATTCACTGCGGGCTAACCCAAGGAGATACTCTTATCACCTTTACTTTTTAACTTTGCTCCAGAATATGCTATTAGGAAAGTCCACAATAACATAGAGGGTTTGAAAATGAACGGGTTACATCAGCTGCTCGTTTATGCGGATCACATGAATAGTTGGTAGAGCGGTGGTATGTTTAACTAGAGGTCCCGGGATCGATACCCGGACCCGGAACAATTTTTCCCCTGAAATGATTCAAGTCTGCTTCACACGGAGCTTTACCTGAAAAACTAGACTTGCATAATATCTACATTACTATAGGTACGTTAACAGAAAACCACAATTCCAATTCACACAGAGTTTATGTGCACTCGATGTGGGTCTCTGGAGTCATGTCAGCACACACGAGTTGTGTGGATATAAAGGGAAAAATTGAGACTGTCGGGTGGAGTTCCTGAGTAGCTCAGTTGGTAGAACGCTAGTACGTTCAGCCAGAGTTTCCGGGATCGATACCCGACCACGGAACAATTTTTCCCTTGAAATGGAGGAGCGTTTTTGCAAAAGACGATAGATGTAGAAATCAAGATTTTACAGAAATTAAAGTTTTTAATTTAAACACAAAAAAGTTTATTTTACAACAACAATTTTCACAGGAAGCATTCTTTGTTGTGAGGCAATGAAAGTAGATTTGAAAAATATAAGCACTTTTTTATTGCTTGTTAGTTTTAGACTCAAAAATAGGATTTTTTTCAAAGTCGATAGATGCAGTCTATCTTCATATTAGTCTCATTACAACACCAATAAAATTTAAGAAAATTATTTGTCTAAACACAAAAATACAATTTTAGCACAAAAATCTAATGAGACACATCTGCTAGAACCGTTGTGTAGAAGTCCTTTGCCTCATCTGTTACTTCTAAATACTGCATGAGTTTCTTAATGTCATTCTTTTTTCTTTTAAGACCATGTTGCCCTCTGTAAGAACAGGGGAACTTAACATACTACCGCATGTTTTAATTCTTGTTTTAGCACACACACACTGCACTTAACACGCTGTATATGTGTTCTGCACAGTAACAGAAACATTACGGTATTTGCCAGAAGTTTTACTGTAAGTATTCACTCGCTGCGGAGTCATCTTAACGTGTCTATCTTGTGTCTATCTTAATACCTTTCGAGCACTCGATTTTAAGTCCATGACTTTCCAGTCCCTGTTGAGATTCTAGACTGTGCCATGATTTTCCAGTATCTTGTGGTAGCCAAGGATGGTCAATATGTCTTCCATTCTCTTGTATTCTTCTTCTATTCTTCCGAAAACACGACCTGGTGCCATATAGCTATGACCGTGTATCGGAATGAAATGAAGAATGCGAGTACATGTACTGCTTTTCTGGGTGGGGGGAGCAATGAAAGTTGCCATCATCATACTATTCTTGTTCCGACTGGCACAAGAATCAGAAAACAGATGAATGGTGGAAGGGACATCAGTTGCGGATTTTTTCCTAGATTAAATAAAAAAAATCTATCAATGCATATGCGACTTGGTTATGACCCATTGATGACTGGGTCTATAATAGCATTCCTCTTCTGCCGGCAATCCCTAAGAAAAGTAAATTGTCTGAATTACTGCGCTGAAAACTATTTTATTTGACCTTGCAAATATTTCACATAAGTACTCGAGCATCTATCGAATTTTACTTTAATTAAGTGGCAGCATGTATAGAGCTTGAAAAAAAAAAACCTGGAAGGTTTGGTAGTCTCTATATATGGCATGAATCAAGTTTTTCTAAATCGGACTTCATAGGTTGATTCCGAAGCTAGAAAACATACGATATTCATATATAACTTATTTTCGGAAATTTTTGGATCTATCGACTTTTGCAAAAACGCTCAATTATTCAAGTCTGGTTCACAGGGAGCTTTATCTGAAAATCTAGACTTGCATAATATGTACGTTATTGTAGGTACGTTAACAGAAAACCACAATTCCAAGTCATACAGAGCTTGTTTGCACTCGATGTGGGTCTCTGGCGTCATGTCAGCTCACTCGAGTTTTGTGGAGACGTCGTGTGGAGTTCCTGGGTAGTTAAGTTGGTAGAGCGCTGGGACGTTCAACCAGAAGTTCCGGGATTGATATCCGGCCCCTGCAACAATTTTTCCCTCGAAATTATTCAAGTCTGCTTCACAGAGAGCTTTACCTGAAAAACTAGACTTGCATAATATATACGTTACTGTTGGTAAGTTAACAGAAAACCACAGTTCCAACTCACACAGAGTTTGTGTGCACTCGATGTGAGTCTCTGGTGTCATGTCAGCTCACTCGAGTTGTGTGGATATAAAGGGAAAAATTGAGACTGTGTCATGTGGATTTCCTGGGTAGCTCGGTTGGTAGAGCGCTGGTACGTTCAACCAGAGATCCTGGGATCGATACCTGGCCCCGGTACAATTTTTCCCTTGAAATTATTAAAGTCTGCTTCACAGGGAGCTTTACCTGAAAAACTAGACTTGCAAGATAAACCATGGCACCACACACAGGCTACATACATAAGTTGTGTAATGGATTTGAGAACATAGAAAAATGACGTTAGAAAAGTTACGCCGTTTGACATCCCAGTGATCTGGAGAAGGCCTAAAAGGTAGCTTGAAATGGGTTTAATGATGTTATGATTAATTTTTGGGCGGCTATAAAGATCCAAATTATGAGAAAATTGTGAATATGTATTAAAGCACTATTTTTCGGAAGTTTTAGGCAAAGTGAATGAGGAACAAGACAGAAGGTTTCATCTCGGAAATGCATAGTTTTGATGCAAAATAAGTTTGAAGATTGAATCGATTTCACATCTCCCACTCCACTAGAGACAATGAGCTCTTGCCAGTGTGCACTACAGGAGTCTCATAAACAAGGTTCTTTATGTGGCCCCAAAGGAAAAAGTCGAGAGGAATTAAATCTGGCGACCAAGGTGGCCAAGGAGTTGGAGCACGACCTATCCACCTTTCCCCGAATGTTTGGTGGAGATGTTCGCGGACGGCAAGTGAAAAGTGCGCGGGTGCGCCATCATGTTGGAACCATATTTGCTGACGTAGTGCCAGTGGCAAATCTTCACATAACTCTACCAGTACCCCTTGCAGGAAGGTCATGTACCTGGGACCCGTTAGGCGGTACGTGGAACCACTCTTGTAGTGCACACTGGCAAAAGCTCATTGTCTCGAGTGAAGTGGGAGATGTGAAATCGACTCGATCTTCAAACTTATTTTGCACCAAAATGATACATTTCCGGACATGGGTTCCTAATCAAAACTTTATCTACTCAGTCCAACCCCTAGAAGTTTGTAATAGGAATTATGTACTGACCGTTGGCGCGGTGTTTTTCTTCTCGGTGGCTGAGCATGTCGCAGCCGGTCGCACTCCTACGTTAGCCTTCGCTACTGAAAAGTGTATAAAATCGTACCTAATAGGAGACGGTGGAAATGTCCTCCATCGGCTAAACAGATGTATCGGGAAAACATTCTGATTAACACGATTGAGTTAGGCCACTGTAATGTTTCTGATTTCATTTGTTCTACCGGTATGTACGATATTTAACCTCACAATAATTAAAATGCTCAAGTACCCGTACGAATTCGACTTCTATCTCTCAGTTTCTTATAATAGTTTATACCCTTCTGCATTATAAACCTACCCTCCAGGATCTCATGTTAGAACGCTGCACCGGTTAATACGTGCGCAGGACTTGAACTTTAAAGTTGTCGCATTGTTAGTGTGTAACAGCATTTTACAATCCAATACAAAAACTTTTCAAAATCTATATTTTTGTTTTGTTTCGGGAAATTTAATTCTCTAATCTAACGTATAAGCGAGGCAAAAAGCTTGTGATGAACAGAAAAAAAGTGTCTTAAAACGTGCAAACAAAATGGGACAGGACAAGTGGGGTAGTGTTACATGAAAAATCGAAAGAAAGTTCAAAATATAAGATGGAAGTGCAAAAAAAAAAAAAACCCCGTACAGATGAGAATTCACTGTATTCCCATCCTCACAACTCACAATTTAGCTATTTTTCTTGGTAATCTGGTTTCATGTACTGCACATAATATTCAGATCCCGCATCTTAACACGCAGTTTATTTGACGAAGTTTCTACCGCAGCTGTATCTTGATGGACAGAGAGTACGCGCCTGTTTTAAGAGCACCCCAGGCTGCAGACAAATGCATATCTATGTACTTAGTGGTTGACGATATGAATTATACGTCCTGTACAGGCGATGAATGTTATTTTTGTGGTCGTATCCAAAGTATGTATGTCATTGAGTTAAAGAATATTTCTATCAGCACTTTGCTGTAAATCTTCTAGAATATATCATTTCTAATTTCATGATGAAATCACTGTCATACGAAGTGCCAGGATTTTCCTCGGTTAAGTACTGTTGTAATTTATTCCCCTGTTCGAATTCTCGCGTTGAAACGTGTTTCATATAGATTCACTTCAAATACCGAGTTGGCCAGCTACACCGAGCTATATCCGCTACACCAGCTATAATGAACCTGTTACCATTTCTCTTGCTACGCTGTTATTTTCACTTCTGGACTTAACTTGGGCAACGATGGACAATACTTAAGTCTTACTCCCATTTCATTGTTTTTCTCGTGGGTTTCCTCCGTCATGATTTTCGTGTCATTTGGACTCTTAATTAAACGACTTTCTTATAAGTGGAGTTGTAGATTTTTTCCGGTCCGTATATATCTTTGATCAAGTCAAATCTGAAGAAGTTTTTCTTCTGAATTTCCTATTTCTCCGAACAAATGCTGAAGTGCATAGTTTTGTACAATAATGTACAAAGGCCTCCTACAAGATTCTAATCGCTTTTCTTTGCACTCATTAAAATACGACCATGCTTGAAAGCGTCCATAATTAAGACATCAGTGTTTCCTCTGTATTGCCATAGAACCATATCACCTTTTTATAGGCCTAAATAGAGCTTAAATTGAAACAGCTATATGCCACACTATTTTCGCGCAGAAATGGAACGTGTTTCATAATAACTTTACCAAGTATTTTACGATAATTATTAATTTAAATCTAAAAATAATGATTGACACTCCCCCCATAAGTCCGGAAAAGGCGCAGTTTGAAATGAGCTCTGGTGTATGCTTGAAGATAATCAGTAACACCCGGGGGTTTAGCTACAAAAAACATTACAACAGAGTAATGGTGACGGGGTTATACGCTACCTTTATCTCATAAACATGAGGAAGGGGGTTGACTCGTAGACTGGCTTTCAGTCGCTCACATAATACGTACAACCAAGGTCAAGGGCAGCCTAGCTAACCTATTGAAATGACGGACACTGCGCCATAGAATAAATTACACATTAACCGTAGATTATACATGGACATAATTTTATTTTTACTTCAATTTTTATTGTACCTGAGTTTTTTAATGTACTTCACTCCCACCCCTTCTACTAATTAAGTTCAACCGTCCTCCACACAGATCCAAGACCGCATATACAGTCATAGTAGCCTTACGGTAGTAGTAAACAGTACGTTCCAAAAATATGTTCGCGTTTTCCGTGACAAAAGAGCTTTCAATATGGAATCGTTTTCGCACAGGTACTGTCGTCCATTTGCCTACGTAGCAAACCGGTTTCCCCCACCAGGTTCTATTCGCCTCTCTGTAAAGGCTAGTGGCTGGGCTGTTTTAGCTCTTTTTTGAGAACATTAATTTCTGTTAGAAAGTGTACGTCTACGTAATATTATACATTTGTTTAAAATAACTTAAATAAAAGGGCTTCGTTATGTAATTAACTGTCACGTGATTTCCCCCCTTTCTACGACCCTGCGACATAACCACTTGGACGGACAGTAGGTAGTATGTCTGAGTAATTTTATCTTTTCAGATCGGGCAGAAGTGAAGATTGAATTTACAGTACTCTTTTATAGAGTAGGTACAGAATTATTTCAACATGAGTTACTAGTATTATGATTACTAATATTGTGATTACTGTATTTTCAATTTAACTTCATTCTCTATATTGTACGCTAATGTGTTGTAGACAGTATAACATACACTGCATAATGAATACGTCCGCATGGACAGCTCAGTTCATGCGTAAAAACACTCATTGTTAATACTGTACTGTATTTTGATTAAACAAAAACCTAATGAAAATTACCAAACTCAAAATCGCGATATTTCCTTGTTTACGTAAATGAGCTACTTTTCTTCCCTCCTATACCTGGTAAAGTGATTTGTTTGTATTTTACGCCAGTATCATGGAACTGCACTCGTCGAAGGGGGTAAGCAAACTGTTTCCGGTTCTCAACCGTTGATACAAAGGTATAGCCAGGTTAATATTAGAAATGTTAGTAAAAATAAAATGATGTCCCTGTACAAACCAAATATATTTTCCAGTAATATAAACATAAATGAAAATAACCTATGCATTAATATTAGCAATGTGCACAGTAAATGAAAAGGTAATTGATTGTGACCAGATTATAGTATATTATGAGTAGGGAACGGAATTTGGAGCAGTAAAAGCTAGTATTGGCAGCTACACAGCCATTTGTTTACAACCCTTTATACCAAGTCCTCCCCTCCATGACATACTCGCAGATCTCTGCACGTCAACAACAGGTGAACGGGACAGTTGTCGTATAAGAACCTCAACATGCAGGTTTGCAGTTCAGAGTAGTGAAGTGCAGGTACAATGCCGAAAGTGAAACCAACTAACAATACAAAATTGAAAGACTATATTTTGGAGTATGGAGAAACTGTTTTCATTATTGCGAATGAACAACTATTCTGCCGGCCTTGTAATAGTTACGTGTCATGTGATAGGGCTTTCAATGTTAAGCGTCATGTGAACACAAACAAAAATAAAGAAGCTTGTGCGAGAATAGAAGAAAGTTTACAGCAAGGTTCCAGTGCCCTAATGCACTCATTTTATGAAGAAATGTGTGATGCATTTATTAGTGCGAACATTCCACTCAGCGAATTAAAAAATAATTATTCAATTAGAAAAATCAGGAGTAGAACTAGATGAGCAAATAAATATTATGAGGACTATTGTAAATAAACTGAGTGCAGTAGAAGATGAAGTAGGATAACGTGTTGGTGAGAAAATGAACAGAGTTTTGATTAAAAATGATGGGTACAGTATTCTTAGTCGGATTTCAGATGTACTAACAAAGACGTGTCCCAATGATGTCATTCAACATGTGAATTTAATTGACGTATCTTGTTTCAAGTACTCTCCAATTGTTTCTCCAAATGTATAGCGGAGTTTTTCCATGTTAAAAAATTTCCTTCCTTGCAACAAAGCAAAGTTGTCTTTTGAAAATTTGAAAATGATATTTAGTCCACACCTGTGGAGTAACGGTCAGCGCGTCTGGCCGCGAAACCAGGTGGCCCGGGTTCGATTCCCGGTCGGGGCAGGTTACCTGGTTGAGGTTTTTTCCGGGGTTTTCCCTCAACCCAATATGAGCAAATGCTGGGTAACTTTCGGTGCTGGACTCCGGACTCATTTCACCGGCATTATCACCTTCATATCATTCAGACGCTAAATAGCCTGAGATGTTGATAAAGCGTCGTAAAACAACCTACTTAAAAATGATATTTACAATTTATTATAACAAGGCACAGCAGGAATAATTGTTTCATCACCAAAACATAGCATTAATTGAAAATGCCATGTCGTTCGTTTCTACATTTTGTTCAACATTTAATATTACTGTATTAGACTATGTTGTAAATTTATTTTAGTAGGTTATTTTAGGACGCTTTATCAACATCTTAGGTTATTTAGCGTCTGAATGAGATGAAGGTGATAAAGCCGGTGAAATGAGTCCGGGGTCCAACACCGAAAGTTACCTAGCAATTGCTCATATTGGATTGAGAGAAAACCCCGGAAAAAACCTCAACCAGGTAACTTGTCCCGACCGGGAATCGAACCCGGGCCACCTGGTTTCGCGGCTAGACGTGCTAACCGTTACTCCACAGGTGTGGACATGTTGTAAATATTGTAGTATATTGTATATATTGTAAATACTGTAGTATACTGTACGTTATATACATATTGCCATATTTCATGATATTGTAAATAAGAGTATTTAATTTAACACACTCCTGACAGAAAAACACACATGTTCAGAAGCGAGTTCTGTACAGAAGACAATTGTCTATCAACCACCAACATTTCCACTGACACGCGAGGATGCAGAGGTTGATATTTAATTATGTATATTTGTAATGTTGTTTATTAGTGTCTTATGCGTTGCCAAGAAAAACACATGTAGTTCAAAATGAAATGCAGATTGTGTATGTGGGCCACTATATGGCATTAAACTATTCCATATACGTTTACAGCACGTTGCGTGTAAGTTTGTATGAAGTTGACTGTACTCGTCCATGCTCTGTTACGCAGCTCGCTTGACAGTCACTGGGCTACAAATATCTATACTACGTTTCACCATTCTTTATAATACTCCAAATCCCTTTCCCTAATTATGAGCATACTGTATACTTTGTTACAATGAATTACAATATACATTTTGAAGTTTTCAAATGAAAAAGATCTTATATTCTCCTCCAAACATGATCTGTATTGGGAGAAACTTCTCTCTACGTCGCATGACATGACTGGGGAAAATATAAACCAAGAGGAGGTATTAGTATTTCCTTTATGTGGGTTAAGATTTTGGTCTCCTCTAGAACCTTCTTGTTCATTTCGAATGGTACAAAGAGTTGAAATTACTGCATTTTTTTTTTCTGGATAAAAGGTATTGTGTCTGTCTGAACTAAAGTTAAACGTTGAAAGCATATTTTCCTCCCTCTCTCTGTTTATATAATGCAACATGTTTTTATGCTTCTTAGTTGCGATGTGTTGTTCTATATATTTATGGTAGCCACCTCTTATTTTTGTTCAACATAACTTACAAACAATATTCCGACCATCGGAGGAAAAATACTCACTGCCATAATCTGCCACAAATAATTGTATCTGTTGTAACTGTTTTCGGACGCTTATGCATGATTTGATTTCACTCGAAGCGTATTCCCTGCCTGCTTACCGTACCCAATGCCGCGTGACCTACAACAGGCATCGCAAGTTGTGTACTAACTCAGACAGCGTTCTATGTCTTGTGCACCACTAACTTGACTGTTCTTTGGCTAAACCCCCGGGCCTTAATCAGCCATGTCAGTGAATACTTTTTGTAGGAACTTGCTCGCTCTAGCCAGTCCTTGCTCACAGGTGCACACTTCGCTTCCCCTCCCATGGCTCTAAGAGGGGCGGCAGGGGTTTTGTATAGCAGGGGTGAGCACACGTGCCTTTCAGTGTTCAATGTGTATCGCCTAAACCATGGATGGGCAACTCGTACTCACGAGGCGCCAAAAACCTTGGCACAAGAAAGAGCCAGCCGCTGCAGTTACTAGCTGTGTGTAGTTTCGTTACAGAAGCAGTTCACTGCCATGGAGCGCTGTGGCGGCTCATCCAGGTGATCGTGATATCTAGGCTTACTCCATGATTTGTATTTCAAAATGACGCATGGTACAATAATTAGGTCTACAGTAGTTTTAGACAACCTTTCCCTTCCGTTCACTCTGGACGCTGTCCTCTCCTACATCAGACCAGGTACTCGCTGTAGCATTACTATGGTCGCGATTTTCTAGACGTGCACTGAAGTCCGACAAGACTGAGATATAGTCACCCTGTCCTATTGCCACCGATATGCTCTATCTCACAGATAGAATATTGCTGCGTCATACGAGGTTAGCAACCGTATCACAGTGTGCAGTTTTCCCAGTCTAAGGACAAAAATCAAATTTCGACTTGTTTAGTTAGGCATAAGTGAATATGAATTCATGTTCTTTAACATTTGAAGAATGTTGCGAGAAATAGCTTTTACTGTTTTATCAGCGGCAAGTTATATCTAGAAGGTTATGAACAATGATTTCTTTCTAATACTTCTCGCCCCTTTTCAGCTGTAGACAGAGGGGCTTACTACGTGAATGAAAAGGAATCAATTGTTAATGATTGATTGTGTTGTGAGACATGGAATCTGTTCAGATAGGTACGTTCTTACTAATGTAACTTCAATTACAAGTTTGTGAAATATTTTTCTTCTTACCGAAGGGTTTAAACATTACAATTGAAAAAAAAAATGTTATTTTAAAGTTCTCTAACTATAATGTGAGTTTTACGTAATATAGCTAGTCACGTCCGGTTACAACAATTCTTTTAAAATTTAATACAGCATCATTTAGAGTGTTGAATCCTTGTTTTAAAGTTTGCGCGTTTTGCGCATTTATCAATAATTATTTTTTTTTTCAGTGGTGGGGCATACGGTAACTGTTCCATGTTTGGCTTAACAACAGAAAAGAATCATGGCATAAGGGACTTTTTAATCACTTGTGAGTGTTTTAGGCCTGCAACATCGAACATCAGGTTAAAAATACATTGGACATATTTTTATCTAACCTTAACAAACGCACAGTGAATCATCAGAACGCACATCACTAGTTGGACAAAATTAATAACTTCTCTGCATTCTAACGGATTGTTATGAAACTTTGTACAGCTGTCAAAAGAAAAAGTGGCCTCTCTCCTGAAACAAAGTTCCCTTCGGGTATCTTCGCTACAATTCGGAGACAGGCGATGTTACATGTTGTTGGACCACGTTGCCTGATATCTACAGTTATAATTGAAGTATTCTGTGTGTTATTCGATAGCGTAATGGTAGCGTTCAGGCCTCTTGTTCATGAGATCGACTACAACCTCGTGCTTTTTATGTTCTTTTTTGTTCTGTTTTTGAGAGAGACAAGCTATACATAATGGCTCCTTTCTCTTTTACGATTATTTTAGTACTTAACATCAGATTCATTAATATATTATGCCATGACTTTATCATTATGGTATTGTGGCTGCAAATGGAAGGAAAAAAGATTTTATTCTCAATAAAATACCTTTCGTGGCATAAACAAAACAAATTTACTGGCGTCGGCCTTAAAACATTCAAACAATTAAGAGTTCAAAAAACAAAACAAAAAGCCACAAGTCAATATTTAGTCTGTCTTCCTCTTATCTCGATCATCTTGCAGTCGAGTGGGCATGGAATTGACTAGTCTTTGCAAATTAGCGACTGTTCTTAGACACGATATTCCAGGCATTCTGAACATACATACATAAGTGTTCTGTCCATGGGCAGGTCTTTCATTGCAAACTCAGCAATCTCCAATCTTTCTTATTTTCTGCCTTCCTCTTAGTCTCCGCATATGATCCACATATCCTAATGTCGTCTATTATTCTTTTCAACCAGAGACCCAACCAATTCCTTTTTCTCTTTCTAATCAGTTTCAGCATCATTCTTTCTTCACTCACTTTTTCAAACGCAATTTTATTTCTTATTCTGTCTGTCCACTTCACACGCACCGTTCTTCTCCACATCCACATTTCAAATGCTTCAATTCGTTTCTCTTCATTTCGTCGTAATGTCCATGTTCCTTCCCCATACAATACCACACTCCACACAACGCACTTCACTAGTCTCTTCCTTAGTTCTTTTTCCAGAGGTCCGCAGAATATCCTTCTTCTTCTATTAAAAGCTTCCTTTGTTCATGTTTGCAGTTTTTCTTGGGAAGGATAGGCCTAAATGCGGTAACATCCCGTTGCTTTCCGCACACCACTATCTCTTTCGCATCTTATTAAATTCCAGGGGGCCCAAGCGTGGAGATGAGGAGAGTGGATTTGACTAATTGGGCCCTCCGGACTTCACTGAAATCACGGCAAGGGTTAAATATTAATTTTATCAGGATGTTTGACCCGATCAGAGACCGGGAAATCTCAATTAGCCTTTGCCCCCCGCATCCTGGACTAGCTTCTACAAATCATCAGAAAATCTTAGAGTGTGATTGGGCCAATTTTTCCGAAAATGTTTCCACACTTTTGCCCTCGTAGCTCAGCGGATGAACGTCGGAATTTAGATGTCAACGTCTCAGGTTCAATTCCTCTTTACTCCTTTTCATTTTATTGTGGTTCAAGATAGTATAATGTAATAATACAAAAAGAAAAACTAATACCAGTATTATGCAACTGGATTTTTCCAAACCTAATATTAAATTTATGTTATTTATATCGCTAAAGAACGATTACAGTATAAATAACTTGAATATTATTTATACAGTATCACTAAAGAACGATAACAGAATATAAATAGTAAATATCGGTTTGTTTAATTAATATAAGATATTATATAATACGTATTTAATCATCTAAATAAAATAACCTATTTTACAAAGAAAGATGGTTATTTGTGTTATAATAATTACTTACATAAAATACAGATTATTTATATTGCGAAAGAACAATAACAATATAAATAACTTGAATATTATTTATATCACGAAAGAACGATAACAATATAGAAAACGTGAATATTATTCATATCGGAATTTCACAGATTTATTACAGATGTATTTAAGAAATTGTAGAAGAATAGTAATTAGTAACAGTGTCCTATTTATTCTTCTTGGAGCCAAATTTGTAACTTTTAAAAGTGTGGTTACTATGTTGAAGTGTATGTGTTGCAACGGATGCTTGATTTGTTATGTATGTGAGTCAGTTATGGGATGCTTGATGTCGCAATGTCATAATTATAGTTTGATTGTGTTTGTGTGACTATTGTGTATTAATTTATGATGTATGGTACGGAAAGCTGCATATTTGTGTTATAGAAGTGTTACGTATGTGTGTTGTTAATGTTTTTGTATGTTTCAAATTGATACCTGATGTTTGTTTTGCAATCGCAATGCCTAATTTACGGATTGTTTACGTTTTGTTTACATCGAGTAAGCTAATTTAATTTTCTTTTCCATTTCTCTTTATGCTTGTGTTTTTTGTGTATAAAACTATAGCCCTAACATACTCGTATATATGTAAAATAGGGCAAACCCCCATTGGAGATACAGGGACATAATTTTATTTTTACTAACATTTTTAATATTAACCTGTCTATACCTTTAGAGAACCGGAAACAGCGCTTGCTCCCCCCTCCAAGACTGGAGTTCGATGATACTGGCGTAAAACACAAATCACTCTACTAGGTATAGGAAGGAAGAAAAGTAGTTCATCCATTTACGTAAACTAGGAAATATCGCGATTTTGAGTTTGATAATTTTCATTAGGTTTTTCTTTAATCAAAGTACAGTACTGTATTAAGAATAAGTGTTTTTACTCACGAAGTGAGTTATCCATGCGAACGTATTCATTATGCAGTGTATATTATACTGTCTACAGCACATTAGCGTACAATATAGAGAAAGAAGTTAAATTGAAAAATAATCATAATATGAATATTTAAACACAATTTTGAAAATGGTGGCCGTTCATTTCGATACAGGCTTAAGTTCTTTTGTGCATATTATCGCACTATAGACTATTGCATCTAATTCCAATTGCCAGTTTCGTCCTTCGTACTAGTAACTCATGTTGAAACAATTCTGTACCTACTCTACGTACTGTAAATTCAATCTTCACTTCTGCCCGACCCGAAAATATAAAATTACTCAGACATGCTATCTACTGTCCGTCCAAGTGGTTATGCCGCAGGATTATAGAAAGAGAGGAAATCACGTGACAGTTAATTACTTAACGAGGCCCTTTTATTTAAGTTATTTTAAACAATTGTATAATATTACGTAGACGTACACTTTCTAACAGAAATTAATGTTCTCAGAAAAGAGCTAAAACAGCCCAGCTATTACAGAGGGGCGAGCAGAAGCAGGTGGGGGAAATCGGGATGCGACGTAGGCAAACGGACAGTACCTGTGCGAAAATATGATTCAATATTGAAAGCTCTTTCGTCACTGGAAAACGCGAACATATTTCTGGAACGTACTATACTCAGTAACTCAGTACTGCTTACTATCTGCGGGCTTGGTTCTGTGTGGAGTTGGAACTTCCTTAGTAGAAGGGGTGGGAGTGAAGTACATTAAAAAACTCGGGTACAATAAAAATTGAAGTAAAAATAAAATGATGTCCCTGTACAATAATAATTATTATTATTCATATCGTTATAAAACGATAACAGAATACAAATGATGACTTGAATTTTATTCATATCTCTAAAGAACGATAACGAAATATAAATAACGTGATATCCATAAAGAACTATAACTGAATATAAATGACAATTTGAATATCATTTACATCGCTAAAGAACGATTAAAAAATAAAACTTGAAGAAGGCCCGAACTCACAACCTTCGAATCATTAAACAAGCATTCTACCGCTGGTCTACGAGGCGCAGATATGGAACACTTTCATAGTTCCGGAACTGCTTGTACAAAAACATGCATCGTGTAACATCGCCGCGACCCGAAGTGGACTTTGAAAATACTCGCTGTTCACGAGTGCGGCCACTTTTTTTTTTTTTACAACTGTACATGCCTTACAGGTGGCACATATGTTTTGTGTACAAACTCTGATTACGTTTACACAAGTAAAACTATCCCTTTATAACGAGTGCATTTAAACAAAATAACTAATCTCCTATCTAGTCCACACCTATGGAGTAACGGTCAGCGCGTCTGGCCGCGAAATCAGGTGGCCCAGGTTCGATTCCCGGTAGGGGCAAGTTACCTGGTTAAGGTTTTTTCGGGGTTTTCCCTCAACCCAATATGAGCAAATGCTGGGTAACTTTCGGTGCTGGACCCCGGACTCATTTCACCGGCATTAGGTCTATCACCATCATCACATTCAGACGCTAAATAACCTTAGATGCTGGTAAAGCGTCGTAAAATAACCTACTAAAATAAAAAAATAAATCTCCTATCTAGATTTTTATATGAAACTTATACGGAAGTTATAGGTGGCATATATTTTTTTTCTACAAAGTCTGATTATGTTTTATAAGAGGAACTGCCCCTTTATGGTGGTGCATTTAGATAAAATTAATAACTTCTCTCTTATATAATATATTTTTATGAAACTTTTTACAGGAATTAGGCCTACAGGTAGCATACAGATGTAATCAGAATTTGTAGACAAAAATATATGCTACCTGTAACTCATATACATAGTTCCATAAAAATCTGTTACGTAGGAGAGAAGTAAATTTTGCGCAAATGTACCCCCTGTAAAGTGGTACCTCCTCTTATGGAACCGTAAATATAGTTTGTACAAAAAACATTTATTCTACCTGTAACTTCCGTACAGTGTTTCACAAAAATCTGTTAGATAGGAGAAAAGTTACTATTTTAGTCTAAAACCACCACCAATAAAGAGGTAGTTCCTCGTACACAAAAGTAGTCAGAGTTTGTACACAAAAAATATGTGCTATTTATAAGGTCTGTACAAAGTTTCATGACAGTCTGTAACAGAGAAGTTATTTTGTCCATCTAGATTTTGCGTCATTGCACACTGTGCGTATGTGGGAAACTAGAACCGTGTTTCACTGGATATCAGACTTCAAAGACGGCAAGGATTGTGCTGCAAAAGACAAAGGCACTGCGCGTCCAGCAACTGAAGTGGAGTCCTCGTCAACAAGAAGTGGATTTGGAGCATGTGAAGGAAACCTGTCATTAAGAGCTCCAGGCAAGATTTGTGGGCCATTTCTCTCGCCTATGTTGAATTTCGATGCTGAATAACCGTGTATTTGAAAGTGTAGTTAGATACAATAATACTACGAATATTAATACCACTACTACATTGTTATACTACTACGTCATCCTAGTAACCTGTCGGAAGAGGACAAGAACTAAGCTTTCATGATAACTAATCTTGATAATACTCGTAAATAGTCACTGGCAATGTGCAAGAAATTACTTTTCAGGAGCAATGAGGAGGGACAGAATAAAAACTCCACTTCCTTCACTGTTGATGAGTAAGTCTGCTACTAAAGGTAAACCATGTAGTTTTGTTTCTGGAAGTAATCGAAAGCAAACACAGTTCAATGGCACTTGCATCATTTTGGCGGAAGGTAATTTTTTGAACATAGAAAGTACAGTTACTCTTTTCAATATTCGGCCACGTAGGTTTGTAACCAAATCAATATTTATTTTGATTATCTTAATAACACTATAAACAACAGAAAATATAAAGTCAACAATTCCTCTTTCAAGATACTACTAAAAAAATAATCAGTCTGTTCTTCATTATAAAGCATAAAATAAATTCGTAACAAAAAAATTGACAATTATAACAGTCACTTTAATATTCGGCCACTTCAATTTTTAACTAAATTCTTCCTCTGTAGAAATTAAATAACACTTAGTGACCTGTAGCATATCCTCTTCTTCTTAAAACGTCTCTCGCGCGTTGTGGCATTTTAGAAATGTATTTCTTTATCATTTTGAATGGGTATTTTAGCCCATTTCTTCTTTATTTTTTGTTCTAATTCACCTTTTGATTTTGAAGGTGTTTTTCGTGTTCGTGATTTCAGCTTAGCCCAGAGATTTATATGGGGTTCAGGTAAGGGCTTTGGGGAGGGATGTCAATAACTTTAAGACAATTAGGCTGTACAGGAACCAGTTCCTCACAAGATAGGATTTGTGTTAGGGTCGTTATTCTGGTAAAATTTAAATGTGTCTGTTATGTCCAATTTGTCTTCAGTTCTAAGTGTTATTTCAATAGCCTATACGAAGACAGTCTTCCTTCTTCATTATCCCCTCGATATGTGTCATCTTTCCAACTCCTGCTGCAGAGATGCAATCTCAGATCATGATGCTGCCTCCTTCATATTTCACAGTGGGCTGCAAATTCATTTCACGTTCTTCGTTTGGCTTCCGCAACACATTTATGTTGCCAACTGAATCAAAAACATTAGACTTGCTCTTGTCTGAAAAAATTACGCCATTTCACCAAGAAACATCTTTATTTAAGTTACATATTACCTAGCAAACTGGAGCCTCTTTTTTCTGTTCACATCACTAATGAAGGGTTTTTTTCTTGCCACTCTGCTATTGAACTCAGACTTTCTTATTATTATTATTATTATTATTATTATTATTATTATTATTATTATTATTATTATTATTATTATTATTATTATTATTATTATTATTACCCTTCGGACACTTTTTCTACTCTTCGAAGAGTTCACCTGTTAATTTTGGAGCATTTAGTCTCGGGTTGTTCTTTCTTTTCTGAATTATTATTTTGTCTTCCCAATCAGTATTATTGGTTGTCCTTTTTGGGGTATCGACTCTATCTTCCTCCTTATATCTCTTCATTATGTCCCTAATTATGTTTCTTGGTATATTTAATATTTTATTGATTTCTCTGTCAGATTTCCCCTTTGCATGATGGAAAATTACGAGTTGTCTCTGTTCAAATGTTGTATTCTTACCTTTACGCCCCATATTGTGGCGGCAGATGCTTCAGAACACATACAGACAGAACAGCAAGCACAGAAACACTGTGCTGCCTACTGAGGCAGCAACCACATGCTCGGGAAAACAAATGAAGTGGCCGAATATTAAAGTGACGCACTCTTGTTCCCGTTAATAGAAATATATTTTTAATTCACTTGTGTAATGGTCTGAAAATTAGTGTATTTGATATAATTACTTAAGTATCAGCACATCGTTCTCAATTTTTATTTTAGACAGAGTCCAATTTCTACTGCATAATAAAGACAATAAAACCTGGAAGAAAAAAAAAAGGATCTGGCCGAATATTAAAGTGAGCAACTGTAGGTAGCACGAAACAATACTTCAATTTTTGTACTTCATTTAACGAGGATAGTATTGGGATGCTGCAAAAGAAAAATAGAAATCTACCGTTTCATGAAAACATTTCTTCAGTGTTCCCGAAAAGTGGTTTGGCATTTCTGTATGTCTGCTTGGCTTATGGTTATAGAACAGAGCACTACTGAAACTGCATCGGTAGCAATGCACATAGAGCAAACAATTTTTTTTTTCATTTTCTTAGGAACGTGGACTTGTATTTATGCCGCTAGATGATAGTTACATTATATGAATTGATGGACATGGTACTCTTTTGTACTCGGACAACTGTATACGTACATCAGTCGCCATGGATATGAATCACGTATCGGACGAAGACGGCGATTTCTCGAAGCCGTGATTTTGGAACTATAGTCACAGTCTGAACCAGTGACAAACCTGTCACAGCGATAAAATCACAGGTCTTCAAATCACACTCCATCACTACTATGAATATGAGAATGGAATGAAGCTAGGCCGGAATTGTGTTAATGTCTTCAGTAAATACAATAATACTCCAACAATGGTGAAGCGGAAAAGATTAACAGGCTGAAGACAATAGTCTTGGACATACAAAATCAATTCAGTCAACGGCTTCTAGTGTAGAATTCTTATCGCAGGAACAAAGAAGAGAATAGAAGTAATGACAGGAGAGATAACGAATGAAGTGCCAAAAATAACTTATACTGGCATGTCTGTTTTAACATTAAATATTTGAAGCGAGGTGTAAATATCCAGGGGACCTTTCCAACAAAATCAATAGTTGCGTCCAGCGCAAATATGCAGAGTTTGATCGAACTATCAGTCCCTGCGGTAGCTGTGTGATCTAGACCATAGGCTTGTCACGCTGGCAGTCCAGATTCGAGCCCCAATTAGGCCTTTAATTTTTCAATGAAATATTCATAGCGACACTTGTGGCGATGAACATCGCAGTTTGCAGGGGTTATTGTGTATTTACTATAACCCATAGGCATCGATATTATTCCGTCAACATTTCTCCGTTACTTCACCATTTCTCCGATCACCGCTCGGCGAGCGATGTTTGGATGAAGTTGGTCCAAAGAGCATATGGATTTGTCTACATGCGGAACTGTATACATTTCGTGCCTTAACACGGTCGATCGGCCGGTCGGTGTGAGTGAGAATGCACCTGCATACATGTGATGATATGCAGACATGCACACAAAACCAGTAAAAAAAAAAAATCGTCCAGGCAGCAAATTTTATCCTATCTATTGATGTCATTAGTTCCACGTCTTCTAACACATGCCCGTTAAGTGGCAATCCGATAATGAAATTGCATTTTCGTAAAGGAAGAGAGAACTAGATACCTCAGCAATGTTGCTGGTTTTATCAGTGCTGAACATTTAAGGGGAGGTGGTACACCCTATCTCCGCTATGTTAAATTTGCTATCTTTATTTTGGATTTTCTCTAAAGCTACCAATCCTAGGGCGATAAATTTGGTACACTTATATATTGATGGTTTCTGTATTGATTGACATTTTTGTAAATGGATCAGGGCACAAACACACATTATATTTTAACCTGCCATGGTGTACCACCTCCCCTTAAAGGGAATAAAATCGGCAGAGGCAAAATCTCTAAATATATTTTCTTGGCGGTAATAAGGTTGGAGTAACAATAAATAATGTAGCAATTTTAAATCCTCTCTGAGAAAGTCACTCTTTCAATCCATTTACATGGTTCGGTAAGATTTTCCTTACGGAGGTGGAGGAATGTGTTACCTGCGTAGAGGAAGTTTGTCTTCCTATATGTACGTACTCGGCTGTTTAACGACGCGGTTTACCAAATGCACAGTTATCTAGCGACACCATTTCATTTTATCTTTGTTCTGATAGCACTACCAAAGTTGGTGATACAGCTGTTAGCTACTTGTTTGAAATTCTAGTTTAAGGACAATATAATTAGGGAATGTGGTCCCGCTTTAAAATTCATTGCTTGATTAGTGACGAACGTATCTGGGTTTCCATAGTATTCTCCGGCAGTTCGACCTACCATCCTGAAATTCACAGACGATTGGCAGAGGTGTGTGGTGAAAGACGGATACGTATGCATCACAATGGCAAAATCACAGTTGACAAATGACATGAATGCAGAAGCTACGAAGAGATTATTCTGCCTAGCTGGCTGGCGAACTACTATATTATAGCAGTGGTAGGCATTTCTGTACTGTTAAACGTTCTGCAATGAGCATAGCAAACCCACATATCTCATCCACCTCGTACGCTAGTCTCAGACCCTCCTTGCTACTTGCTCAGTGATGGGTGAATTGTATATACAACGGTATAAACTCATTGCTACCCTTAATGAAAACAGAACTAGTTTATTTATTACAATAGCAATTGAAAACTCAAGTTTATGAGAAACAAAAACGTTTTTTTTTTCTAATCCCGTAATGAGCTCACCAGAGACTGTAACGTATAATTATTATAATAATCATCATCATCATTTCCAAATTCGTCTTTTCTTCAGGACATGCACGTTATGCTACTTTAATGAGGAACTTTTAAAAAGTTATTCCCTGATGTACTGTACGTTTTTTTTCTTTAGTAATTTCCCACGCAATTTTGTAGCTCGCCTCGAAATGTTTTTCACATGAATTCCGTCCCTTCATTGTTGATTGTGTTTGATTTATTTCTACCATATAATTTTGTCTTTTTCAGTTCTACTAGTTGCTTAGCACTGTCAGCACCTCCTTACTGATAAAATTTGTTTGCAAATATAATGTATATAATTAAAAAGAATTGCATGCTTGAGAAATAAAGAATTACGTTTTCATTAATTAAACATTTAAACATCTTATGAGATAGCTATGCACGCGATGCATATATCCATAATGCCTCTGCACATTTCTTATTTTAGGAAGCTAATTACACTTTTTCGTAATTGGTAAATAGAAGTTTATGTTAAATGGTGGACTTGAGTTTGTGATCGTGCATAATAAATAAGAGCTCAAAATATTTGTAAAATTCTTTAAGTTTTAGTAACGTGTGTAATTAATGATTACAGACATATGCGCCAGGAGTTTACGTTACTATCGTTATAGAAAGCGAATGCTTCCCCCCCCCCCCCCCCTTTGCTCAGTTGATGGTCTTGTGTTGTGCATGTGCTGACCATACGATCATTCATTTCCGTACTATCTGGTGTACTTCAGTTGGGTGTAGACATAACGGACGAAAAGGGGCCCATTTCTACAAGACTTTGTTTTGGTAGCAAGGATGCGGTGGTGCGGAAGGAAGGTGTTCGTTTTCTTTTGGCTAGTGTATCGTGTGGAATTTGGAGGATCTTTGCTTCATATTTGGAAGCTCTGTCATACTTCTACAGGTAGAGGTGCTATTTATGAACGCCTTCTTAGTCTTTCAGAAAGCCCATCATGTCGAAACAAACAGCATTAAAGTAGTTTATATGGCAGCAAACAGTAGGGACACTGGGTCTATTTGCACACTGCACTGCTGGCACCTCGCTGTTCCTGATAGATGGGGCGCGTCTTCACCAATTGCGTTGATGAAGTAGCAGCGATTAATACGTTCGTACTTACATGCATCACCCAGGTAGTGTACACAGCAGTGGATTTATGCGTTAAACAATCGTTAAGGCCTTCCATGTAAACAGGAACCTTTGCATTAGCACTGAACAGATCGAAATAGGGATATCCTGAACTAGCACAAACAGATAGCGCGCGTGTACTTTGAGGGATGCGCTTTGCGTGTGCATCTGTTTTCCGGTATATAAACATTGAGGATTTACGTAGTGCATTAGTACATTAAATACTCTGAAAAACAACTCAAAATGCCAAGTTTTTGTTGTCTTCCTATGTGTAAAAAGCAGGGAAAGCTTTTCGTCTTCATTCAGGTCCCGAAGTATTCTGAATATATGCTTTAAACCTTAAAAAATATAACTGAATTGCGCCTCAAAAGTAACAGCTATTAAACAGAAATAACTACTTCAAGAAATGAATTGATGGCTATAGTTTCATTTTGGAAGAGAGAAAAGAAAAATTAATAAAAACATATGCAACGTCGGCAGCAAGCTATGTTAGCTTAGATTATATTCAGTTTTTCTTGGAGTCTTCGAAGTTTACGCCAGCATTTTACGTCTGCAGTAAACTCTCGATTAACTGGTATGTTTATTATCTAGGACGATCCATAGTGAAATCCATTTCGCGAATGGTTTTTAATGTGCTGTAGACTAATTTATTAAAACCATGTTTTTACTTCAAATTTGCAAAATCATCCTCCATAGTATTCAAAACTACATGTCCTTAATCTACAAAACACAGGAATAATCGTGATACTACTGCGATCATATTATATCATCTTATCAAACATTGCATTTGATCTTTCTACAACTAGAGAAAAAAATGCGAGGAATTCAATCTCGATAGTCCTTTCCCTATTATATATATATATATATATATATATATATATATATATATATATATATATTGGTGGCTGCATAAACTGTTTTAGCGTACGATACTTACAGTACTAATGTTTAAAGAGGCAAGATTCACCTTCGACAAAGTATCTATTTTATTTATTTATTGTATTCGTGCACCTCGTTCTCAAAGTTCTCGTTTAGGTTCATGAATATTCAATTTACTCGTATCTATATTCTGCATACTTTAGATTTCCTCTCCATCTCTTAAGGGAAATCGCTCAGTATTGTACAAGTTTACGCTATTATTTATTGTAAATTATATTAATTAAATTTATGGGGTAAGAAAATACTAAATTATTCTAGGTTATACAAAATAATAATAAATACAATTTTGACACTCAAGAAAACTAACAAGTGGGAGAACGTAATCAACTGTAGCATATGACATAATATAGCCACACAACATGTTGTGCCGCATGGAACGCTCCTGCCAAACAATAAAACTTCGCGTAAGATATCCCTATTGCAGGCGCATCCGTAGTCTCCATGTTGCTATTTCGCCAGTTCTCGAGTTCTGTAGACTTTGGAGGTGAGTAATAAGTCTTTGTCCCTTTGGAAATCACTGTGCCTGGAAAATTATGTCAGGTTACATATATCTGTAAAACTGAAATCCACCGCATTTACCTGCTGATCGGGAGCTTCGCTTTGGCGTGGGTTCGATTCCCACTTGGGCTGATTACCTGGTTGGGTTTTTCCCAGATTTTCGGCACCTACAAGACGAATGTGAGGTAATCACATTGCGAATCCTCTGCCTCATCTCAAGAAGTAGCATTTCGCTATCACCAATTCCATCGACGCTAAATAACATACTAGGTGATACAGCTTTGCCGTTAAAAAGACACTATTTTGTGTACTTTCACATCGTGTCAGGAATTTCACTAATTGCAAGGTTATCCATTGTCGGTAAAGTAATGGATTGATGAGATTATGAGTAAGAAGGTGCGGAAGCTATCGTGATCTATTGAAAGAAATGTTTGTCATTTTTAAATTTGAAAAATCTAACCAATTTGAAGATCAGTTTCTATAATATAAATACGTACGCGTACCTTTCCGTAGACTTAACCGATATTACCTCGCTCAGAATAAGTTAAGGAATAAAGAAGAACGCGACAATATTATACAATCCGAAATCGTTTGTCTAGAGCTATTTATATTTACGTTGTCCCACGCTGACGTACTTGGCAAAAGGGAAAGTTTATATTCTAGTGTCTTTCCGTGGACTCTACGGTTTTATTGGTGGATCGTTTGTGAACAGGGCGTCGTGTTGGGTTGAAGTGAAGACTGCGATTTCACAGTCTCGTCTCGTCTCCTCGACGTCTCGTTATTCGATAAATTCACTTCCGTTGAGATGTCCTCTCAAGCGTCCGTCGCCTTTTCTTGTCACACTTGTGGGCTTTGTGTTAGAAGGAACCCCCCTTTTTTTTTGTCTTTGTTCTGAGCTCGGATACTCTATGCTGCCTAAAATTTTCTTAAGACATGATTTATTGATTGCAATAACATAATTGAATTCATTACGAGTGAAGAACACATTTCTTCGTTTTCTATTAAGTTGTTCGTTTTCATTTCCTTATTTTTCTCTTTTATTTTTTATATTCTTTATTAAATTTATCCCTTTTCTTCCTTTCATCTCTTTCTCGTTTTTACCCATTTTCTCCATTTAACCCTCTTCTCCTTTTTACACCTCTTTTTACTTCTTTCTTCTTTTTTGTCCCCGTTCTCCATATTGCCCCTTTTACCCTCTATCTCCTCTTTACCCTCTTTCTCTTTATCCTCTTCCTCTTCACTTTCCCCCTTACCCTGTTTCTCCACCTCACCCTTTTCCTCTCAACCTTTTCCCCCCTTTTACCACTTCTCTTATTTTCGCCACTTTTTCTCTCCCTTTTTTTGTCCATTGTAACTTTTTTCCATTTATTTCGTTCTTTTCCCCTTCCTTTCTCTTAACTTTTCCCTTCTCTTTGTTTTCATTTACTTATCTTTTTTCTTCCATGGAAGTTAATAAGAGTTGATTTCGGTCAACTCACGAGGATAAACGCAAATAGAGTGTGAATCCTATTTTACTCACAAGAGGGGACCACAGTGCTCCGGACTACAGTTTTTGTTGAAATTTCACAAGGTCAATGTTGACGTATTTTGAAACAATAACCAGTCGAAAGCCCCGTCGAAGAGGCGTTAATTTTTAGATTTTAGCTCTTGGTGGTGTCTCATGACTTTCAAGTCTTGCCTCCCTGTCTCATAATTTCAGGTTTTTAAAATTCTTTAAATTTAGTTTTCAGGGTCGAACTTTAACAGTATTTACACCATTCATGTTATGACTAAAATTAAACTTCCAATCTCGCTAAGTTGTCAATCGAGAATTCGATTAATTTCCCACTCTGACTTTCTGGCAACAAACAATTAACTCTTGTCCATTCTCGTTGGAAATGTAAAGAACATCTTCATTCATCAACATTAAAAGTGAGGTAATATTTTCCTTTCTACAATTAAAAAAAAAAACAGTTGGTTGTGGTGAAAACCCGTTCTTGGCAACAAAAGTAGTCTGTCTGTGAAAGAAGTTGTTAGAAATACTTTCTGATTAGAGCTTAAAAGTCGTGTTTCCTAGAAAGACCCCTTTTGCAGTCTTGGTTGTATGTACGACCACGTAATTCGATGTTTTCGAAATTGCAGTACAATACATATATGCCATTTGGTTCAAAATACTCATGGATGGGCAACTCGTACTCACGAGGCGCCAAAAACCTTGGCACAAGAAAGAGCCAGCCGCTGCAGTTACTAGCTGTGTGTAGTTTCGTTACAGAAGCAGTTCACTGCCATGGAGCGCTGTGGCGGCTCATCCAGGTGATCGTGATATCTAGGCTTACTCCATGATTTGTATTTCAAAATGACGCATGGTATAATAATTAGGTCTACAGTAGTTTTAGACACACTCTAACTCCTGCGGGACAAAATTCCGGCACATCCGGCGACGCTGATATAACCTCTGCAGTTGCGAGCGTCGTTACATAAGACACGTAACATAACACACACTATCTAATTACACAAAACTAAAATTCCATTATTGCCAAGTTTTGTAAATTATAATACGTTATTATTTAGTGCTGGAAACATAAATTAAACACAACTTTTTCAAGATACAACAAATATAATTGCAGCACTTAGTATACTGTTTGTTAATATTAGTCATTATTTGTCTTCATTGAAACATAGTTTCAGAGTTTGCAAGTGTTTATAGATTAACAAGATTTTAAAAAGTTATTACACTCCTAAACAATTACAAAATCAAGGAAGTAATTTTATATATATAACAGAAAATGAAATAAACATACTCCTTCTGTACGTTTAGACGTTTGACACCTTTTTCTTGCTAGAGCATTAAAATCTGGCTCAAGTTTGGAAACATAAGCGTAAAACAGTCACTAAATTGTCGTCTGTGGTCCTGGGTCGCCAAACAGTTTTGTTGTTAGTTATCGTAGTGAAAAACTGCTCGCACACATATGTGGAACCAAACGTGAGTGCTAGGAGGGAGGAAATTCTGACATAGGTAGCATTGCGAATAGTTCGATTTCTGATTTCGTCGAAACTCTGAGTGACGTGCTCTTCTGCAGATTTATCAATTTAAGCTGCAAATTTTCCGGAGCTTCTAATTGCTGAAACTCAAAGGGATTGCAGAATAATCTCCATTCCTTGTCCATTGTCGCTATCTTTCCAAATCTACCAGGGAATTCTGTTGTGAGGTCTTGAAGAAGGGTTTTATATTTCATAAGTTGACTTTCTTCATCGCTCTTTGAAAACAATTTCTAGTGAAGGAAAAGCGGTGAATTTTGTTTATTTTCTACTTGGTACTGCCACATTTTTAATTTACCTACAAATGCTCTCAGATGGTCGATTATATTTATGATCAAGTTGTTCTTTCCTTGTAAATGCACGTTCAGATCATGAAGGTGTGTACAAATGTCCGTCAAAAAAGCAAGATCAGAAATCCATGCTGGGTCTGTTTGTTGTCGAATTTCTATACATTCGCTTTTCGTAAAAATATATATTTTCTTCCTTGAGCATGAAAATCCTAACATGATATCCCTGCTATGCCACTTACTTTAGTGTAAAGAATGAGATCATGATAATCATTGTCAATGTCCTTCAGAAATTTATGACGCGTAAGAAAGTGTAGAAGAACATATAAGACACACAGATTTACCTTCCTTCTTAACAAAAAAGTACTTGTTTTCCCATTCGTCAATAAAGGGAAAAGATTTGAACGGATCACATTGTGATTCATCCATGGCGAGCCGCACTCACTGTAGACGTGAGCGAACTCTCTCAAAACACAACTACTCGTCTTGCAAGGCCCACGTACACTACAGCTAGCACAGAGTTCGTTCTACCTGACTGAGTTTGTTCACAGTTTGAGAGCACGAGTTGCCCATCCATGAACATACTTATGTCCAGTTTATAATTTTTTCTTGAACAACGGAAAGAAATAAATATATTGTTGAGTTAAACCTGCGACTGGAGAGTATCAACAGTATTATTGAACCAGACTCAGCGAAACTGACAGCTGCAAGATATCAACCATCCCATTAATAAATTTCTGGTAAGTTTAAAAAACGAATTTCACTTTTCTCGGTAAAACATGATAGAACGTAAAATATGTTTGTGTTTACTGTTAGGCCTATGTATATTCAGATTATATTAAAAAGCTAGGACTAAAATTTAATGTCGCTACCAATATTAAGGATGTTTAATTCACTACATTATTCAAATATCTAATGAGTAGAACATTTTTATCAGTCTAAATTGTGCAAAACATTTTAAGGGGTCTGCCAAAATGAGGTGTAAACTTAATGGGTCCGTGGCACTCGATAGGTTGGGAATTACTGTCTTAGAGCAGTGGCTCCTTACGTAACGAAAATCTAAAGTCTAAATTAATGGCCATACGACAGGACTTTCGATTGCGTATTTTGTTGTTTTGTTGCATAGACCGCATGGCATTTCAGCAAATGGGTGTCCGGAACACTGTGTAATCCGCTTTGTCAGTCGGGTGTTAATTGTTCGGTCCTCGCATTTTATAAGGTGCAGTGTGAAGATGAAGACATGAACGGTGTCTAGCTCGCAATTTATTACTAAGCATTTGAATTTTTTCTCGAAAGTTTTATATATTTTATATGCCTACTTAATTTTAAACATTGCTTACTAATATGCACACATAGGAAGTGAAAGAAAAATCACTAGAGTGTTTTTGTTACTAGAAATTTCAAACGAAGAAACTGAAAAATGCGGCGGCTTTGATGTTTCGCATCACGGCAACCAATTTTCATCTCTTTTGATTGCATTTGTTGGAGAAAACAGACACAGTGCACGTTAGCTTGACGAATGCATGTGTTAAGAGCAATTTTCTTTGGTGTGTAAATGTATCTTACACATGTTCTCAATGATTGTTTGCCTTCGCTATTTTAGAGCCTCATGTTTCACTGTTACAATGAATTTGCACTATATTCTTAGACGGAATGTAGATCATGGGTGGGCGAAGTACCTTGCGGTCGGCGTGCCACCAGCTCTCCAACAATAACGAAATGGCGAAGTTCCAAATTGGTGTTAGACGCAGGTAAATGAGTGAGAGCATAGGACTCCGAGAAACTGCGCTTTTATATGACTGTGTTAACATATATTAGGGTATGTTAACGACTTGTTCTCAGTCAAGTTACACACGATTGTCTTTGTGGCACATAAAACTTCTATTAACATTATTACATTCATACAAATTCATCAGTAATTCGTTAATGTGTGTCAAAATTGACCATAAAATTTCTGTGGAAGAAAACTTCACAGCATTGAAATGTAGTAGTAGTAGTAGTAGTAGCAGGAGCAGCAGCTATGACCTTATTGACGGACGCTAATGTGTAGCAGTGTAGTCTCTTGTATTGACCTGTGCTCGCCAATTCTGCACTTTAATGCCGTTCAGTGATTGTGTGTGCTACTAATGTTCATGTCAGTGATTGAGACGGATTTGTACCATAGTTTGCAAAAATTCCGTCCTAGAAGGGCGCGTTGGCCACGTGGCTAGTTTGCCTACATTGGGAATTTGTTTTGGTTAGTCCTACATATGAAGGTATCATAACATATACAGCCAACGCAGTGAATAGTTGGAGAATGTAAATACGCATTTAGCCTCTTGCCTCACCCTACCAGCCAACAACAAGGGGAGGTAAACAGTATGTGACCTTGCGTGACTGTTTACTTTGCCTATCCATCCATTTTGCTGACTGCACATTTAATGATATACCTATGGCTTAGAATCTAAAAATTCTTTAATTGATACTTTAAAATCATTAGTCGTGTTTTAGTGAACAAAATAGTAACTATGTAAACTGGGAGATGAACAGTAGTATATGAAGGGTTGAGAGCCATTGTGGGCCAAGCGCCATTTATTAAAAACAGAGAAATCAAGGGTTAAAGTTAAGTGAGTACCATAATTTAATGAAGCTTGACATATAATTCAGTTTTAATGTTTATACTTTATATTACTTGTTATATGTTTCCATTGAATTATGGTAATAACTTCATTTTAACCCTTGTTTCCTACGGTTTCAGTAAATGGCGCTTGGCCCACTATGGTTCTGAACCCTTCATATTATGAAACAAGTATGCATTGTTACTTTATTGCACTAGTCAATCGCTTCGCTCGTTCCCTAATTTTGACGAGTGCAATAACATTGTAACAGTGTTTCATATGTTACATTTTTGTACGACATTATAAAACTGTTTAATCAACTGTCCGAAGACAGGTCTGACCCTCACAAGTGATACCGAAAAGTACCATTTATGAGGCATCTAGGTCAGGAGATAATGGGATAGGATTGCCAGTTCCTTTCCCCCTCCATTGGATACATCGCCAATTAGCTACATGTTATATTAATCAGACTTCAGATGCATACAAACAATATCTT
This sequence comes from Periplaneta americana, assembly GCF_040183065.1. Lineage (NCBI taxonomy): Eukaryota > Metazoa > Arthropoda > Insecta > Blattodea > Blattidae > Periplaneta > Periplaneta americana. The sequence goes on from NC_091119.1 coordinate 120,547,900, forward strand.
CCTCTGACACATATTGTCAGGTGAGATGTACTGCCTGTTAATAGAAGTACAGTTCCCCCAAAAAAGGAATGAGACTAATCTTGGTCGTCGGAAGTTACAATTCTACAGCCCGGTTCACGCGATATCGACGTAGCAACAATGAAACAAACTCTCTTTCTGATAGTTCATTCTTTCCCTTGTCATACAGCTCATATGCCATACCTCGCCTCCTCATCTATATATTACAAAAATTTGTACAATTGTAATCTTACAAAATTGTGACTTAGGTCTATTTCACATCTTAAAGCTTCAGTGCTGATGTAAGAGCTATAGAATACAGTAAATGAAATGAAATGTAAAAACTTGATTCAAAGCCTTCTCGAGGAGGGGAAGTCAGCACTCTCACTCGCATGCTTCCCCTCTTGGCACGTCTTCCTAAATGGCCCGGTCTATAACGTTCTTTGTCATTATTTTGAATGGAAACCTGCCTGCGATGAGACTAAGAAGCTGCATAAGTGTCTGTTTCTCCATCTTGTCTCGGTGGCTGTTAGGTTAATATTTAAATGTAGATATTTAAAATAAATTTTCTTAATGCTTGTTGTTAAAACATTTTACATTTTTTAATTTCATTGTACTTTGATTGTTTGTTTTTTATATGCAGGGTTTTCATTTCAAAACTTCCCAGTCTAAATAATTAATTATTTAAATTGAATTCATTTTAAATGACTAATTATTTAAATTGAATTCAATTTAAACAAAAAAGACGTCAATTTAGATTTAGATATTGAGGGGGAAGTCTAAAACCAGTTTTAATTGCATTTTACATTTCACCTCCCAACCCTAGGCACTTGCAACGAAATTTCAAATGGCACCCTTATATTTTTATACTTAAATTAGCTGTACCCGTGCGCTCCGCTGCACTTATTAGAAATAAATATAAAGTAATTACATAATTAAAATAGGACATTGGGTCCAGGGAACATTCGTGTTTGATAGAAGAATAAATCGTTTAATATGCTACTTAATTTAAATTGTATTTAAATAATTAAAATTCTATCCATTTGTTCCAGAGACCACTCATTTGGTGCAAATATAATTCCTTTAACATTTTTCTAAATTAGTCTTGAATGCATCCTTTAATAAATCACTACAAATTAATAGAGTTGATTGTGTACGAAGATCGTTTTTATGTTAACCTTACTGTGCTTTTTTTTTTTTGTTAAGTTTATTTTATTCACGCCTTAACATCTGTGGTCATGTTGCATTGTTTAGTTTGTGTGGTTATATCAGTAGGCCGTTTTTACTCTTGTTGAGTTCCTGTTTCTGTTGTGTGTTGTAGATGGCTTGTGTTTATGTAACTGATTATAAACTTTGATTAATGTTTTTGGTATTGGTAATTGAGGCGGTGATGAATAATGGCATGTATCTTTCCAATCCGGCATTTGCCTTTGTGACTAAGGGAAATCATGAAAAGCCTAAGTCAGATTGGTCGGCCACGGGATTTGAACCCGGGACCCCCGAATGCGTGTCTCAAATGCTACCGCCTGAGCCAACTCGCTCGGTTGTATATCATTGTTTATGCAAATAAAAAAAAAATGAGGTACCCTACATAAATATTATTTTAAGAAATACAGGAAACGAATATGGGTAAATTATGAGCGCAAGAACGCAATTTCATGACACTTTTTAAAATACCTCAGCTTCAGTGATCTATATGGTAAAATGAGTATAAAATTAGAGTATTTTATGTGGACCAAATAAAGTTGCAATAATCAAGTTATACAGTATTTCGCAGAATATCAAGTTTTCTGTGCGTACAGATTTCTTTTCATTTTACCTCAGTCCTCATTTGTAGCATTATACCCATCTAGAGAAGCTACAAATTTCGAATAGTGAAGGTTAATTAGTTTCTGAGATTACTTCATACAAACACAAAATATTCTCTGTATATTAATATTGATAAACGCCAAGGCCGCCTTAAATAGACGAAGTCATTTGTTTTGATTTCATTGTAGCCATCGTCGTCGTTCCTGTAATAACTCCTATGTCACATATCGATTTTCAGATTTTTGCTCTATTAAATAATTTAAATAGTGATGCAGCAAATAATACAATCTATTATATATAACTTAATTATATTTCTTTCTTTCGAAAATGTAAGAATTCACGATCTCCTATGAACTACTGCCATAGAATGAATGAATTTGTTTTTCTTCCTACTAAAAAATTTAATATTTTGCACATAGAAGTTACGGAACGACACTATAATCTGAGGCGGCGGTGGAAATGTATTGTATTGTATTATTTTAAAACCCTTGTATATCCTTAAATATCAGTCCTATCAAAATTTTGCCTGGAATAAAACTTATCGGCAATCATTTTTAAAGAAACTTTTGTTATGTAACGTTTTTCACAAAAATCAATAATAAGCGAGATATTTCGGTTTATTTAATTCAGACCCCCTTAAATCCCCCCTTTTAAATAAAGTATTTTGAATGCTATATAGCCTAAAATATAAGTTACAAAGAACTTAATTTATATTCCAATTTTCATCGAAATCCGTTCAGCCATTATCGCGTGAAAAGGTAACAAACATCCAGACAGACAGACATACAAACAAAAATTTCAAAAAAGCGATTTTCGGTTTCAGGGTGGTTAATTATATATGTTAGGACCAATTATTTTTGGAAAATCGAAAATTACCAGAAAAATTTCGGCTACAGATTTATTATTAGTATTGATATGAAAGAGCATTCATTTGTTTATATACCACATTAATTTATTTCACACGTTTTGTTTTATATCGTTGCTTGACAACCTCGATTGTTGTTACTGTTGATTAAAGCTGAGGCTACAAATACCATTGAACATTTTTTATAATAGTTGTGTTCATGTATTAAGTTATCATAAAATGGTGTATACCCTTCAAGAGAGAACAGAAATCATATTTATTATAGAGCTTAAAACCGTTGTACTCGCAGAACTGCTAGAGCTTTCAACGATAGGCATCCTGAGTAAAACCAATGTCATAGATCTAATACGGACATTTGAGGAAACTGATTCTTTGTGCAATAAAGCAAATGACCAACCTAGAAAACTCTGTGAAACTTCGTAGATTGAAAAACTAGGTCATTTCATTAATGATCCCACCACCTCCATTCCAAAAGAAGCTGCTGTAACAAACATTTCGGTTGGTTCCATTCATAATGTGCTGAAAATGAACAAATTTTTTCCCCTACAAAACACAAAATCACCAACAGCTCAGCGAAGACGATTTTGATAGAAGAGTAGAATTTTGTGAACAGATGTCTCAGAGAATTGAAGATGATCCAAATTTGACACAGAATGTTTGTTTTAGTGATGAAGCGACTTTTTCCTTAAATTAGTTTGTCAACAAACACAATTATTTGTAGGTACTGGGACATTGAAAAATTAGTTATTTAAACTGGGAAGTTTTGAAATGAAAACCCTGTATTTGCATTTACACTGTGTGTGTATATGTATGTCTAATTTATACATGGTATAAATGCATTATTATAATTTGTAATTTTTTATTGTCTGTGATTATTAACACTTAATCTCAAGACTGTACAATTTTATTTCAACGTTATTCAGACAAAAAATTCGTTTTTTAAAAACTAAGAATCGAACCCGCTCTCTTCTGCACCATACGCATAAGTCTTAGCGTCTGAGCTACTGACACGACACGGAAGCTTTTTTTCTGCGCGGAGTGTCGACTAGTCGTGAAGGTTAAAATGTCGATTTAACTACACGATTTATGTATATATTTATCTATTATTTACGTCATATTACCATATTTTTTTTTGCAGTTTTGAAGCGAGTTTGGGCACGGTGCTAGCGACAATCCAAATAGCCTGAATTGAAATAGGCTAACTCAGATATTCGTTATCTTGTGTATCAGTACTCTGATCTCCGATCATGATTGCTTAGGCTTTCTTCTCCAAGGAGTTAGAGGAGTACCAATGTGACTGTGCAAATTTTCGGAAGGAAAACAGTGATTAGATTTCAAGCACCTGCTAACCTAAATTGTTATTTTAATGTTAAATAAAACATAAGACGTGAATTGAAAGAGAATCACTGCGGACTTTACCGTACTTTTGGACAATATTAACCAATAAATAAACACTTGCTGTTACAGCGTTTTAATCTCGCGAACGGATTGCAAGCAGCATGTGCTGTCATTTTAATAATAATAATAATAATAATAATAATAATAATATTAATTGTTTATTTTAACTGGCCTTCTCTTCCACTCAACCAGTATGGTCCTATACGCGAACAAATCATTACTGAGAGTTCTTTCCTCTTAGGTAAAACTTGTCTCCTGCATGGTGTGAGATATTCACCTGCTTTTAATGTAATGCAACTAATGTGGTACATTTCAAAAGTGTTTATACCGTGGGCGAGGACAATCTTCATCTTCACGAATGGAGAAACTTTCTTATTAATTTTTTTCGGTGATTAGATTTCTCCGACTCTTTAGAAACTTCACTCTAACGTATTGCAGTTGATGTTCCGAGATGCTGCGTGACCTTATGGTCAATATGGTACATAATTTGTCTCACATTAGATAACAATTGAACACATCAAACGAAGTTTTCTAGAAACAAAATAATTATGTTTCCTTGATACATACAGGCTTGAGATTTAATATTTACATTTTTCATGGAAATATAGGTATAAATAAAGGGGTTTTATAGTGCCTAAAAATGCCTATTTCGACGTTAGTACCTATTTTTAAGTTTTTTTATTATTTTTTTGCATCTTTTTCGTAACTGTTTACTGTTTTTCTTGACAGCCTGTACCGTTTACATTCCAAGACGGATAACAACTCCTTCCTAGCAGTGAACAAAACAATAGAGAAGTACCTCCGGGCCACCCCTTCTCATTCTTACAATCTTTCAATCCTAAAATTCCAACTTTCAGTCGGCCTGGGTAGCATAGTCGGTATAGCGCTGGCCTTCTGTGCTCGAGGTTGCGGGTTCGATCCCGGCCCAGGTCAATGGCATTTTAAGTGTGCATGGCATGTAAAAGAACTCCTGCGGGACAAATTATTATTATTATTATTATTATTATTATTATTATTATTATTATTATTATTATTATTATTATTATTATTATTATTATTATTATTATTATTATTATTGTATCTTCCTCTGTCTGACAGCAATTTAACACAAACTCGCTGGGTTGTACCCGAATAAGCATTCTCTTACATTCCAAGACAGATAACAACTCCTTCCTTTTTTCTCACCATTTATAAGTACAGCAGAGAGCGACATAATAGCCACCATAGGCACTGATGATCTACTGTGAAGCAAACTATGGAAATGTGATTGGTGAATGAAAAGCACTAACTTAAATACAAAATGTCTTCATTTTGTGTATGCATGTCGTTGTGAAATGTGTAGAAGTTTATTTTAATTCTAGAGTTTTGCATTAAATAAATAAAAAAAAACTACTTTTTATATAGAGCCTAATAAAGGAGTTTAAGAGCCTATTTTAGGCGCCTAAAATGACACTTTTTAGAGCCTAAAATTCCGCTCTCTACTCATGATCTCTGCATTTATGGTCGAATGTGGGCTGGAATTGACTAGAATTTCGGTGGGGACATTATTACCCAGCATCGCGACCTTTCAAGACCTGTTGGTGTTGAACCTTATGGTAGTCGCATTCCCAAACCCACACTGGCTGACTACACTAAGGTTCGCTGCATATTCAGGTTTCGAGCACAAATTTACTAATTAGACCCCAACCCTTGCTGTTACACCTAATTCGGTCCCATTAACCAACAATATTTTCCTTACTATTCTATACAGACTTTTCTTCAGTTTTCCTCGTATTTCTCAGTTTCCTATATGTGGAGCTTGCGTCCAAAAGCAGACAAGTTCATCAACGCTAAATCGACCCTCACATTAATGATATGAGTGTAATATTTTGCGAGGGGCTACCTAATATTGTAAATCACATTCACAAAATCCCCTCGAGCTACTGTAAAAAATCTGTAGGGTGTGTTCAGTTTTATTTGATAGAGGTGTTCAGCATTGATTGGAAATGGTTTTGACATGTTCATTTTTATTAAAAGTAAAAATTACTAATTTATGGAATACAAGTTTTGTCTCTGTCTCGACTATTCAGAATTTTATTGAATTATTCATTCAACATATATCATCTAGAGCCCTCATTATTTTTTTGCAGGATGCATAATAAGAGTGAAATTCGTTATATTATTGCAAACAATTAAATCAGTCTCACTGTCTTGCGTTTTCACAACAGTAGCCAACACAACGAGAGAAAATGTCAGAATCTTGAATTGAATTGAATTGAAAGGGAGGAGAAATTTAAAAGTTACGCAAAACTCGTCCTCGCAAAGGGCTCGGGGCTGAAAGAAACTGAATATATGAGCACCAAGCCTGTCGGTCACTTGTCTCACTCCGGGTTATGGTGCTCTACTGAAGGAGCTGTAAAAAATTTTGAAGGGGAAGAGCCGAAAATGGACGTAACCTCTTAGGTATCACATATGCGAGGGGAGGGGAATGCGATCAAACTGATCACAGGACGAAGAAAAATGGCGGAAGGTATACATCTTCTAACTGTTCGGTTCTTATAGTATTCAAACTATGAAAAGGGGGGGGGGGACCCAGTTCCCAGATTTCTTACAAAAGTAATGCAATCAACAGCCATTGTACTGGAACAGAGGTGACATGAGCTAATGATCAGTGGATTTTCAAAGGGAAAATAAAAGAGAGTTGAGTGAAAAGTGTAGATTTCTCACCTGTGAACAGCAGATCCTTTTGGTTATCCCAAGAAGTGAAAGGGATGCGTTATTATCCTTTACACAACAGAGCATCTGGTATTCCCAAGAAGGACTTACTATAGCTTACTGCCTCTGCACAAGAAGTCCATTTGGTATTCCCGAGAGTAGTAGGAGTGTGTTACTGACATTTGTACAAAGGTTTTTCCCAAGACATTATGTGAAATGGATCTGTTTAATTTAGGTTGAAAAGAAAAGTATTTGGATAATATACATATAGGATTTGTTTGGTATTGATTGAAAATGTGTTAACATTTTATTTTTCAAGTTACCTTTGAACTTGTTCGGTTTTTGACCGAAAATCTATATTTCAAATGCAATTTTGTATTGGATAAAACAAGTTTAACTCAAAAATCAATGCAGATATCGATAGAATCCAGTAAAATTATAACGAAAACATCATAGACTCATTTTCTTCAAACTATGGACTTGTCTGATTTTGGATGCAAGCTCCACATATGTCACACTGAACACGTTTCAAAATTTCAATAATTCCCGTTGGGTTTGAAATGAAAGGATTCGCAGTTGTGGTGCGCGTAGTGCTTTGCTGGTGAAAACTGTCCACATGCTTAGGCCTAGAGGTAAAGGACTGCATTCGTCTCTGTAAGTTTCCAGTATGTAGCCAAAAAATTGTTCCATTTCCGTATTGTTCCGCACACGCAAAAGAAAGTTGTCTGCAAAACTGTCGGTTACTTCAGAGTTCAACAGTGGTAACCCGGAAAAAAAAAAAAAAACTTCAGAAATTTACCGATTTCCGAGTCGTTCTGTTCATGATCGTTTGTCAAAATAATGTAGTTCTTGAATTTTTTCCCAACAATTTTGACATATGAAAGCAACATTCTTTAATTACGGCCTAAGAAAATATAGCGGACACATCTACGTGAATTGGATGCCCAAAATCATAAAAGAAACTATTTTCGGCTGAAGTTGAAACCGATGTTTGCAACATTCATCAGCCATACGTCTAAATGTTTGTATGTATGTAAATTTGTAATCTTTTACCCGGAAGGGGGTTAAAAACGAAGGGCATCTACTTAAATTCCGCTTTTACTTGAATCGTAAAAATCTGAAGGAATTTTGGTCAACTTTTAAAGGTTTCATCGACAAAGATAACATAGCTTTACACAAAATTTCAAAATTATACTGTCGAACACGCAATTACATGCGTCTGTCATTGATGAAAATGAAATGTTCCCCTTTATTCGTCCTAATATTAGTCGTGTGAGTTATGAATCTCTGGTATATCTTTAAGCAGCTTACGTCTTGTATATGGATACTTTTTAACCGTGTAGCATCGTAATGGGACAAAGTAGGTAGGTATGTAATTTTTTTAAGTAACTCACTATGTGAAACCTTGCTAGGACGCTCACACGCATCTTGGATAGCTTTCCTTTTTAACGAATTGCTGCACTTTCGTTTGCTCAGCATATTTTCACTGCATTTTGCATGATTGCATTCTGTAAAATGTCATCTCTTCATTTTTTCGTCCACCGTAAGAAAACATTTTATTCATCCTTATTGCATCGCCATTGTTTAAGATAATTTCTAAGTTCTTTGTGGTATTTAAATTTAAAGCCGGACACACTATATAATGTTCTGCTACATTCACTGAGCATTGCATTATCACACAACTACTCATGTCGAAGGCTGACTGGCACTGACTGACTGGAATTGAGATAGGCCTAAACAAATGAACATAAAACAGCAGGTCTAGACACGACCAACGCGCCTCTGGTGGAAGGAGCCACACCCATGTTTACATTTCACGTGTAGCGGAAAAACGGATTGTATATTTTCCTTTTTCCTTATGCCGAAATTAAACGATACCGCTTTCATTAATGTCAAAGTTAGTGGGGAAAAATAATTCAACAAGTATATTTGATAAATGACTACAAACAGAACGACTCTGACTGAAATCGGTTGAAACAAACGAACCTAAAACAGCAGGGCTAAACACGTCCAACGATCCTCTGGTGGAGGACCCACACACATATTTACATTTCACTTCTAGCGAAAAAACGAAATGTATTATGCCGTAAGTCGGGTATCTTACCGCTAAATGTTTCATTCAGTTTATGCTATGTGCTATCATTCAGTTCATGTTCTTTGTGTATTGTGTTAATTTTATATCGGTCATGGATGTTATAAAATAAAAGTATCACAATAGAGCATTTTCAGTTTCGGCAATGCAAGGTTTTGAAAAAGTTGAGTGTGTTTCTGTCGTTGTGTCCATCGTATGTGCAAGGTGAGTCATGACTAGAGACGAGAATTCCATGCAAATGCATGTTTTTATAGGAACATAGGACGTAGCTCAAACTTAGTACTAACATAGGACGTAGCTCAAACTTAGTACCGTCAACGGGGGTAACATTGGCCCATTAAAGGTAACTTTGGCCCAACAAAGAATATATATTTTAATTGTTATATCTCCACAAAATGTGATATATCTTAGTAACCTCAACTATACTGTGTAGATGGCAGCTCCTGTCAGTATTTTGTGAGAGATATAACAATTCAAATATGTAATTTCTGTTGGGCCAAAGTTATCCTTAATGGGCCAATGTTACCCTCGTTGACGGTACCTATCTATTTCATTACTTTCCGGTTCAAAATATGTGTACTTTTTCCTTGCATATTTGCATATTTTGGTCTTTTTGGGGATAAAAATATGCATAATGCATATTTAAGCAATTTTTAGCTTAATCATGCATATAATATACGTTATATTACGTTTAAATGCATGTTTTAATGGTTTTGAGTGGACATCTCAGTTTCTCGATTTTTATGTCCCTGTATTTTAGCCTCAGAAACAGGATTGAAGAGGAAAAGGGGGAAAAAAAAATCTAAGTAGCAGAAAAATTAGATAAAATTTTAAGATTTTCCCAATAAGATGTTAGAGGACCTTTCCCTGGACGGAAGTTCGCTTTTACAACACTTCACCCATGACTCTCTACAGACTGCGTGTCATAAATGGATTTATTACACTGGATATTTTGAGAATAGTAGAGAGGAAATATAGAGGGTTCGAGGAAACTGCCGACAAATAATTTAGGTCAAAAGCACCCTCTTTCAGGGAGGTTGTAAATACTCTCTCTCCCCCTCTCCCTCTCCCCCTATCTTCTAGTATATACTATAATATAAGTTGCTATTATAGGAAGTTAGATTCTTCTAAAATTGGAATCATTCGCTAAACTGTAGTGCTGCTCATCGGAGTGACTACTACCGCGAAGGAATCGGAGATTACGAATAAAGCTCTCCACCGGTGATCTCCGGTACAATCGTAGGTGGAACAGGGAACATACGGAGGGATGCGGTGGTTCGGAGCGAAGCGAAGTTGGAGGAAGTGGAGCTCAAGGACGACCGGCGCGTACGGACTGAGGGTAGTTGTGAGTGGAATAGAATGGCACCAAATCGTATATCCGTCGCATGGAAATTATTTAATTTAGTTGAAGATAATAATAAAATCGCACGCTGTGAACTTTGTAGGCGAATTTACTCTAAGGGTGGTGGTACTTCGAATTTGTTACACCATTTGAAGCGATCGCACAATCGCGAACTTGAAGTAAGTAAGTAAATTTAACTATTCAAAACACTTTTGAACTCTTTTAAAAAGCGTGTTTACTTTGATTTATATATAAAAGTTCTAATAAATAATTTCGTGGTTTTGTGTGCAGACAGAGTAACATTGCGAATGAAAAACTGAAAATCACAAGCATTTAAGCAAAAAAGGATCCTCTAAGATTGATCCAGGATATTGTTACGAGATGAAAATCCAAACTTCATTGACGAGCCGCTTACTTGAAATGAAATATGAGTTGGTGATTGTGTTGCCAGAAAAGCCAAACGCTCCTAGGACGCTAACAGATCCGTATTTGGAAATCTCTATGGCGTGGACCAGGTTAGATAGATTCTTTGAGTAGATCTAAATTTTAAAATGTAGGTATGTAAGTGTTTAGGCTAACATTAAGAGTCGCGGTTGTGGTACTCGTACTTGCTGTCAAAAATAAATGATTATCATTCAGATACACATTGACGGTTAATTAGTGATATAATCGTTTTCGTAGTTTTAAAATTACACAAAACATTTGATACGATTTTGTAACTGCTTTAGTGCTATTGTTCCAAAGGCCCACAGTCTAGAAAAAAAGTCTTGAAATTTCTATAAGACGTAACTTTCGAGGCAATAAAAATCATGCATAACTTATATGGAATATTTAAAAGGCAACTTGAGTTATTAGATTAAAATATTGAGTTTCATTCTGAAACTAAAGAAACGTGTGGTAATAATATAATTACAATTATCCTTAAGTTGATATCCGCTTATATTTTTTATTACAGAGGAAGAGTGACGCGTTTTAGAAGAGGCAGTTCAAATACAGACACCCTTTAACAAAATGATCACAATCCTGTCTGGTGATGAATCTTAATAAATTATTTTGGACAGTAAACTTTAACCCATTAATACCACACGTTTCTTTTGTTCCATTCTGAAACTACCTCAATATATTTTACGTTAAACTAAACCGATTAGAATAATAATTGACAAAAACTGTTTGTGAATAAACGAGTGTTTCCAGGAAAATTATAAATGTTTACATTAGCTACTGAAAAGCTTTACTTCTGCGTTAGTTTTCAGTTAATTTTAATGTTATTAATTTGATCAATGACATAAAACTAATACACCTTCCCACATATACTATGAATTTCAAAACTAGAAACAAAATCTGTCAGCTAACATAGTACTTCAAGCAAAACAAGAAAAAAAGAAGAGCCGAAGAGAGAGAGAGAGAGAGAGAGAGAGTTAAATAAAAAAGAGAAAATAAACATCAAAATATTACACACTTATTTTAAAAGATACGCGGACATCAGCGGACTCCAACCACTACCTGATCCGATTAAAGGAATGCTCAGCGGAAAATGTATGTCTGCACCACAGCATACAACTTGCGCGGCATCAATCGGAGGTACCGGAGGTCTCCGATTGAAAGCGCACAAACAATCGCTCCGGAGAAAAACCTAATCATGAGCAGCACTGCTAAACTGTTTTAGTAGTGTGCGAACCTTGGAAGTGGTTGATGTGTTTGTTTAATCTGTTTGCTTGTATTAATGTGGTTCTAATATTCCTCCAATTAAGTATTCCAGAAGTGTACTCTTTGCGCAGTGGATTAAAGGAAAGGAATGTGTGACTTGAGGCTTTCCCGGCGTTTGATATAGAATAACTCTTCTCGGGTTCTCAGCCAGGTGAGTTGGCAGAGCTAGCCGTCGAAAGCTTGGAAGCTAATCTCCAACTGACCTGGCTGCGAACCCAAGAAGAGTTATTCTAAAGGAAAGGATTTTACTAGATCATATGGGAATATCGTATTCTGCGATTGTTGCAGTAAAGAGGTAAGCACTGCTATTCTGTTTCTGAATATTTCTATGACAGTTGTTCTGTAAAACATTACGAAACTTCTTTAAAATAAACTGGATAAGGTCATAAACGCGAACTTGGACTACGGATTCTTTTGTTCATTGAAGATTATTCGTGGCGAAAACTTGAATGAAGAATTTGACCTGGCACTGTCAAATATGTTCATTCAAGTTCGCACTCTTAACTTCCTGCGCAGTAGAGAGGTCATTCTCTGCCTACAAAAACATATTGACTGACAAGCACAGGAACTTCACGGAAACCAATTCCCCAGAGTGAGGCGGTGTTGCACCAGATGGATTTTCTTAATGTGAACTGGAGAGCGAGTCCTCACCGCTGCAAGATCGGCTGTTATCTCTGTCGCAGTGGAATGGGTAGGACATAATAGTAAACATGCACGCCCGAGTATTTGTGCACTCTGGACAGTCACCTCCAAAAACTAAACAAATATTACAGTAGTCTATATGTGTCTTTGGTATTCCCAAGAAACTTGTTCGATTAATTAAAATGTGTCTCAATGAAACTTACAGCAGAGTCCGTATAGGCCAGTTTCTATCTGATGCTTTTCGAATTCACTGCGGGCTAAAGCAAGGAGGTGCACTATCACCTTTACTTTTTAACTTCGCTCTAGAATATGCCATTAGGAAAGTTCAGCATAACAGAGAGGGTTTGGAATTGAACGGGTTACATCAGCTTTTTGTCTATGCGGATGACGTGAATATGTTAGGAAAAACTCCACAAACGATTAGGGAAAACACGGAAATTTTACTTGAAGCAAATAAAGCGATAGGTTTGGTAGTAAATCCCGAAAAGACAAAGTATATGATTATGTCTCGTGACCAGAATATTGTACGAAATGGAAATATAATCTGTTATATATATCTGTGTGTGTGTGTGTGTGTGTGCGCGCGTGCGTGCGTGCGTGCGTGTAAATATGTTAATCCGTAGTCAATAGATAAGACTGAGTTTTACGAAATACGAACATTAAGGGATGGAAAATGGGAGGCAGTAATGATCAAAATAATTGTACTGATTTATTTTTTTTTTAACCAGCAGACGTGCAGCCTTTAAATTTAAAACAATGATTCACTCATAAAATTGGGTTAGACTATTCATCTCATCTCTCAGAATTGTTTCTAAAATGTATAAGGAAAGTAAAAAATTCAATTTCATGTAGGCTACTCCCTTGAAATAACTTCAGTTTTTTTTACTTCCGAGTAGAAAGGAGAGAGAAAGAAGTCGACGATTTTAAAAATTCACTAAACTATATTTAACTAGAGACATAAAATTTAAAATGAAGGTTACTCTCTACAATATTGGTTAAACATTATTAGATTTTTTAAATATCATAATCCTAAGGTACTGATGAAAAGGCGGAAGGGAGTGAGAAATCTCATGTCATCCGATCTCGATGAAAGTCGATATCTGGGGATCTTTGCGATCACAGAATACGAATAAGGTATTATTTAGTCCGACTTTGTCCCTAAAGTGGTGGAGTGGGACAAAAATGGGCGAAAAATTAAATTAGATATCTTAGGGGTTTTCGAGACGAAAATTACGAATAATACAATTTGTGCTAATTCAATATGGCAGTTTCAGTACTATGAATTATATTTTAAAAAATTAAACATCGGATATCGCACAGGTAACACATGTACAGTATTCAAGGGGGTATGTAACACCTTTTGATAGTAGGCCTATACATTTAGTAAAATCCAAAGTGTAATTTCTACATATTTTGAATGAATGTTGTGCTGGAGTTTAATATAGTCATCAGCCAGTACCTCTAGATTAATAAACAACTTTTTAGAATCCATAAAATACAGTATTTATTGTGAATGGTAATTATATTTTTCAATTGGTGCAATTTGTGCAGGGAAAATTGGTTTCTCCGATATTTTGTACGATTTCGAATATTTTAAAATGCTTCCTTCTCTGTTCTATTCACAATGTGCGTGTGAAGGAATTATGTGAATGGTAATTATATTTTTCAATTGGTGCAATTTGTGCAGGGAAAATTGGTTTCTCCGATATTTTGTACGATTTCGAATATTTTAAAATGCTTCCTTCTCTGTTCTATTCACAATGTGCGTGTGAAGGAATTATTGCCCTTGTAATATCCATTACAATTCTATTTATTATACTCTTATATAAATCTAACTTCCGCAGCATGCAATTTTATCCAATTAACCAAATTATATTTTGATTCTTAAGAAGAATCGTAATTTTATTAACTTGAATTGTCGTACCACCAGTAGACGATCACTAGATTATTACTGGACAGATCTTGTATATTGATCTGGTAAGGGTAGGATTATATATATATATACACTGTATATATACACACTGTATATATATATATATATACACACACTATATATATATATATATACACTGTATATATGCGCAATGGAATGCTTTTTCCTTTTAATTAAGAATTAATTTAATTTAGAAAATGTAGGAGATGTATTGTAAAATCATTGCGAACGGAAGTCATTTACATTTATTAAAGGTGTTCTTTGAGTAGGACTGTACCGTGGTGTGTTTCATAATAAGGATAATTGATATGAGCTACTGTTATGAAAATATGAACGACTCAGAATGTTATCGCATCTCATTCTCGCAGCTTACACAAACAATATTGGCTCTCCTACTGGAAATGTCATCGAGGTCATCTGCCAAAATCGGTGCCTCCGACTCAAGTGCGCAGATTAAATATCCTGGTGCTGTACATAAAATCTACAACCACGCAGACGATCATAGATACATAAGTACACTAAAGCTGAAAGGACGAGGAAATCGGTAGAACAGCTGACATCTGAGAGCGCCAACTCCTCGGCCAATCAGAGAACGTGGGTGGGGCTGCATCACACATGTCATACACGCTTCTAGAAAGGCTTGGCTTTTTAGGACCGACGCATACGAAGTGTGAGGCGGACGCTGCGTGCCATCTTCGCAATGACGCTATGGATTCTCAAGCTGCGAGTTCGCGTGGAGGATTAGTTGCTGTGCGCAGGTTGTGTCTGCTTTCCCTTCAAAATTCTATGACACTTTATCAGTAGAAAGGGGAAACTAGGTGATAAATGGTCAGCAGCTTGGAACTTACATATTCACTTTTTCTCTGCCCCAAATTGCTTTGCAAGGACATGATTGTTTTCGCGTACCTTTTAATTGTTTCTCCTCCTATTTCCCCAGTCACATTGACAATGCTAATGTATGTACGTATGTTCAGTCAACAGTCTGAAGACTGGTTGGAACCTCATAAGTGGCACCAATAAGGCATCATTGATGCGGCAACTCTGCCAGGGGACAATGGGGTAGGGTGATCAGTTCCATTCCCCCTCCATTGAATACATCACATACGAGTAATATGTAGGTACACGTGAGATGAATGCAACAATAATATTCTTCCTTTGATACATTTCGTTCCGTGAAATGTACTATTTGATAATAAGTAGACTTCGAAGTTTAGTCTCACAAACACTGGAGTTACGTGCACACAGGATAAAGCAGTGTTTACAGAGCAGCTGCAATATAGTCCTCTCCTATCATACACACGGCTGAATCAATGGATAAATGAATGAATGCATGAATAAATAAAAGAATGAATAAGTAAATAAATAAATAGTTAAATAAATATTCACCTGACAAACAGCGCAGGAACTCTTGGCTGACAAACAAATTGCAGATACACTTTCTACATAAAAACAAATTTTGGGTTTCTTCTTAATGCAATAACTGCTGTAGAAAAATCCCAAGTGCCACTAGTGGAGCGGATATAAATTGTGGATAAAGTTGTGAATGATCTGAATCGTGCATGTGGTTAAGTTGGTCAAACTGTATCCGTGAAATTGAAGAAGGTATTGAAAAGAACAGCGGTTATCAAACATTGTGTTCCGTTGATAGCGTTGCCAGGTGAAAATTTTTCTCTTACTGACTCTGAACTAAATCCGGGAGATATTGCTTGTTTTCAATATGCACCATTTCTGTCAGTGGAGGTAGAGAAAAGCATCTCCATATACAAATCACTACTTGCAGACAATAGACGATCGTTTTCATTTGAGAATCTCCGCGAAGTCTTCATTGTTCATTTCAATTCAGATTTATTGTAAACAGCCACTGAATTTTGTCTTTTAACAATAAAGAATAAAATAGGTATTATTTCATTTTAAATTAGACATATTTGCTAGGGGGCAATTTGAAGGGCATGCCAGTTCTGAAATAATAGTTTTTTTTTTCACAAGGGATGTCCAAGTGGCATTCATTTACTTGATTAGTAAGTAACAAAATAAGAGTGTTTTGTATTGTAAATTTAAACATAACGCACTGTCATCCATTAAATTGCTCTCTAAACTAAACTCATTACTTCTAAAGAAACTTAAGTTATAAACGATAATTTGATCTTTTTTTGTCATTTTTTTTTACTATTTTTGGTCACTGAATGACTTACCCTAATAATAACAACATATTTTTAGTTATAAACTTGTGTTTTTCGTAAGTTCTTCATTTTTTGTTTTTCCTTTTATTTTTTCATCATTAATTTGTCCAGGGGCCAGCTCCCCCCCCCCCCCCCGATGAAGCCCTTGCCTTGTGCTAACACAATTTGCAAGTTCTTTTGTGAGTTTGAGAAAGCAGTTCATAATGCTACTTTAACGGTATTTTCACAGTGTGAGATAATATTTTGTGTGTTCCACTTGACACAGAATTGGTCCAAACATATTCAAAGCAGGTTAGGTGTTTGTGTATGTACAGAGAAATTCCGAACATCATGTCGGTATACCCAGAGTGGAGTTTGTAAAGATATTGGTGCAAAATTAGGATAAACTTAATTCCTAACAATTCTCGTTAGGACCGAATTCATATGCAGCTGTCCCCAGGCCACCCCTTTCCATGCGTCGTCAGCCGGCGGTCAGGGAATGCTATGGAATGATGACGACATGGAGAAATGTTGGCGAAAATATGTAAGATGCCTAATATGGGAAAAGGAAAGAACGTAGTGAAAATCTCCAATTGCGATGTTGTCCGCCGCAAGTTTCACTGAATTTTTAATGAACAATTCCAGGCCTGACCGGGACTCGAACCCGGACCGCCTTGTTGACAGATTGAAGGTCTGATCGACGGCTACCGCAGCATTGTAGTTGAATGTAGTTCTGTTCAGCAGCCCGAAAACCTATCTGGCTAACAACTTGAAAAGTTAAAGTACGTTATTTTTTGTTAGAAGTAGCTCTTCAAAATGTACTTTTGAAATTAGTTCGGTTATGGATGACTTCGAAAGTGTTTGGTTAAATGCTTTCGTACAATTTAGTACAATGAGGGACATAATAGTTGAGCGGCTCGACTATTGCTACATGCGCAGATGCTCCGAGCCGAAGTTTTTGGTTCATATGATGAGATATTGGCTTCGCTTTTCTGTTTAACTCTTTGCAGCATAGTGGTTGTTCAGAAGAACCATCGTTTTTCTTTCTTTCTCTACAATTATAGCACAGATATTCCAACATGCAACCATCTCTTGAGGATATATAGAGGTGCCATCTGTTTTTTTTTAAATTGTGTGCACAGTTAAAATTTTGAAAAAAAAAATGATCGAAGCTTTCTTATGATCCATGATATGATAAACATAAAAATAACATTTGTGTCTTAAAGGGTTAAGTATTACAGTCTGCTGAGAAGGAATTAAAATTGTAGCCTATAATGAAGCGCGCTTACAGATCTTGAAACATCGACTGCTCAACAATTATGTCCCTTACTGTACATATATTTGTGAGCGTGATCACTGTGTTGGTCTCGGCTCTAAGGTAAGGCCTATTTCTAAGGACTATACAATGTTACGAAGATATATTTTAGCATTGATGGGGTGGCCGCCTCTGCCTCTTCATTCACTAAGGTCTAAATAGACTTCGTAATTTAGTAAGCTACCGATTAACGTGCTAAATCCATGAACACGCCACGTGACCTTTCTGTTTGAACTGCTTCAGCGTTGATATTAAAAATAGCTAGCCCCGTATTTCTCCATCCCGTGCCTCTTTTCTTGTTCCTTCCTCATGGTCTTTGGTTTTGTTATTTGCTTGTATCATTTTTTTTGCCGTCGTCTTTTATATTTTCTTTTTTTATAGGTTTATTTATTTTTCTGACCACTTACTGTTATGCATGCATTTTGTGATAATTCGTTCTTTCGCCTGCTTAAGTTCATAATACATCGTTTGTCTTTAGTCTTTTCAGTGTTGTACTAATACTCGTAATTCCCGTTGTGTACGAATTGAGTCGCTTTAAACCGGGACACTTTTTAAAGAAATTGTTTCAGAATAAATTGGAAATGTAATTGATTATTACTATGTGTCTAGAAGCTCACATTATATGGTATACTGTAGAGATGGGATGCCACAGCGTTTTGCCGTCACAGATCCTAACTATGTCAGATCCGGAAAAATGTCTCATACCTTCTACGAGCCTCTGCTTGTGGAATGTTTCTCCATTCTTCAATAAGGGCATATTGAAGCTGCTGAAGAGTCTGAGGGGCTATAGGAAAGTCTCGGACCTTTTTCTGTAGCATTGCCTATAAATGCTCACTGGGATTAAGGTCCGAACTCATAGCAGGCCAGTGCATTGTTTAAATTTGGAGTTCCTGTATGGTGACCAAGGTGGCTGGTGCTGTATGCACTCGTGCATTGTCTTTCCGAAATACAAACTGTGGCACCATTCCACCTGCAGTGGGCATAACATGGTCTAGTATAATGTTGTGGCATTAAGTCGGTGTCTTGACTACCACAAGATCCGTTTTGCCATCCGCAGTGATGCCAACCCATATCATAACTGATCCACGTCCAACTATGTCCATTTCCTGGACTGCTACTTCAGAATAACGCCCACCACGGCGACGATACTCACGCAGACGTCCATCACAATGTGTTACGCGAAAGTGAGATTCGTCTGTAACCAACTAACCAGCACATTACGCCAGTGACGAAGCTGCCAGATCTTATGTTCATGCGCAAATCTCAGTCGGTTTACCTTGTGATGCTGTTGTAATCGTGGTACTTTATTAGGTCTTCGTGATCTTATATCTACTTCTCTAAGTCTGGTTCTTATTGTTTGGTCACTTACCCTTGCACCAGTTACCGCTCTCAGATAATTTTTCTGGTCGCGAGCAGTAGCACTGCGCCGGCGAATAGCACAAGTCACCCCATATTGGCTTTCTGTAGCCGGTGTTTTTCGTTTTCGGCCTTGGCCTGGTCTTCTAGTGTAGATACCTGTTTCATTAAATCGTTTCCAGGCCCTACCAACAACAGATTTACCTACATTAAGCTCTGTAGCCACCGCACGAATAGTCCAACCTTCTTACAGTAATATGACTGTTTCAACAGCTTCTATCTCACTTGCCTCATTTTGACTGACTGAACGTAAACAAGGTGTCCAAAGGTGAACTTTTCAATTAAAGGCACTAAATGTCAGTTTAAGACATCAGTCATTGAGCAACCACTTTAGTTTTCGACATAGCACAATGCATTTCAATATTTATTCGCAGCCATGGTTTCAACAGTTAATTTGTTGGGTTGTTTATGATCGTAAAGCATGTCGAAACAGTAAGACATCGCATTTATATCTTAAAAAATAACTGATTAGGTAATATATTCCAATAAAGTTTTGTCCCTCTAATTTTTTGACGAGTGTATCAACAATACTGATTGGCAGAGATAAGAAGTTCGTATCAAAACTGTTAAGTTGTACGAGCTTGGACTATATAGGCCTATCTACCGAATGAACTCTAGTGACGCGGCTCGTAACATCAACAAAGCAGCAAAATAAACTTTTACAGTCTTGTGGTAACCGAAGTTATCTTTCTGTCTATGATCCATGGCCTTAGAATCAGAAACAAAAATGAACAATTAACATTGTGTAAAAAAACAATTAGCAATTTATTGCATTCTTCATAATTTGCAATGTAAAACAAGTTACCCACAATGTAAGAATAACAAACAAATTACGTGACAGTATGTATATAGCCTTATTATAATTAATATCCTACATTTTCAGTTTATTAAAAATATACTTTTCTTTGAGTCGGCGTGGGTAGCGTAGTCGGTATAGCGTTGGCCTTCTGTGCTCGAGGTTGTGGGTTTGACCCCGGCCTAAGTCAATGACATTTAAGTGTGCTTAAATGTGACAGGCTCATGTCAGTAGATTTACTGGCATGTAAAAGAACTCCTGCGGGACAAAATTCCGGCACATCGGCGACGCTGATATAACATAGGCAATTGCGAGCGTCGTTAAATAAACCATAATTTAAATTTTAAAACTTTACTTTTTTGTGTTCAGAAAAATAGTATTTGTACCCTGAAAATGTTCGTTCTGCGTCATAAGACTTAAGTGGAGCAAATCTGAAGTAGTATTCCTTACTGTATCACCAAGTGAACAACAGCTTTGTGAATACAGCTATAGTCCCGTCGCTCTTATTTCCGGCAGCCAATCATGTTGCAGGTCGGCTACATTTAAACATGTGCGTTTTGTCATTCGCTGCTGATGATGTTATGCACTTCCTAAAGCTCGATAAATACTTAATATGATAATCGCCCGCCATTTTTATTCTTTTGTTGACGTTCGCAGAATGCATACGAGGACATTATTTGCCGCTCAATTATTTTCTCAATTACAGTGCGTTTGATTTATTATCATAGGAGCTACGGCATGATAATTTTTAATGGTGCGGCAAATAGATTCCTCGTCTGGTAGCTCGGCAAAGAAAGAACAAAAATTGCGAGCGATACTACCTACCTAGACTTTATAGAGCCTTCACATCCTAAGGCGTAAGCAAAGAGGAGGAGTCACGCAGAGCACTCAGCGCGTAGAGCTGAGAGGTTCCGGATTCGATTCCCGGTGCCGGAACGAATTTTTCTCGAATTAAGTGGTGATAATATGCATTGGCTACTTTATAGTAGTCGTGTAATATTCATTAAGGTAGACCTCATATATAATGAATATGTGATGTAATCAGAGCTTGTATACAAAACATATATGCTACTTGCAACTGTTTTGTAAAATTTCATAAAAATCTGTCAGATAGGAGAAAAGTTACTAATTTTGTCTAAATGCGTCCCCCTATAAGGGGTAGTTCCCCTTACACCAACGTAACGAGAGCTTGTATACAAAACATATATGCTACCTGTAACTACTGTGTAAAATTTCATAAAAATCTGTTGTGTAGCTGAGAAGTTATTAATATGTCCCGCTAAATTTGCATTCTAGACCATTGTGCGCTGTACAGAGCTACGTACACAATGTTCACTATCTTAGCTGCGTCGCGGAGTATTTGATTCTTGGCTATATTTTGAAAACGTAGGCGTGTACGGGCATGCGCAGTAGACCAGTGGTCAGAACGTCATTTAAAATTCAGCCCACAATACATAGCAAAGGAGAAGGTAGGAAGGGAGGATACCCAAACTACTTGACGTTGAATGAACAAGTGATGGCTCAAGGTAGGGAGATCGTGTCTTACCCCTCCGCCCCACAGTGGGCCAGAATTCAAATCTAGCAGGAAAATATTGAAATTTTGAATGTTTTAAATAATGTTTTCTCGCTATATAGTCTCGAAGTACTAAAACTGATCTTCACAAATCTGTATGCCATCAATTTATACCGAGCGAAATGCCAACAGGACTGGCTGCTAAAAGTCGCTAACTGTAAGAACTCAAGCGCCAGACGGTTTATGACGATGGTGATGTGAGGGTGGTCTGTGTATTGTTGATGTGGAGAAAAGTGTCTTTTTGTGATGGAAGTTTTAAATTGGATTCAATTGTAATTTTTTGTACATTGTAATGGTGATTTTGGCTCTAAACAGAAGGTTCGTACTTCCTATTTCCATTATTCATACTTTAATTGTATACGTGAAATATTACCATGGATGCGTTAAACATAGCTTTAAAATATTGTGGAATGATGTAGGCTATTTAATTCATTTTAAATTAGAGATACAAAAAATGTTGCACCAGTTGTCACCTTAAAATCTTCATCAGATTATAAAGCAATACTTACAGTTTATTACAAAAGTTAAGATTTGCTTGCGTTTGCTTGCCTTTTTTTTTACATTTGCGTTTTTATTTCAGGTATAGATTCCCATATCCAGTCCACTGTGACTCGAATGGACTTATAGGAGGTGTTGACTACTAAAACAGGGCCTATTCAAACTCTCACTGATTTCTTAGTGACAAAATTAGAAATACAACATTGTTACAAGGATATTATACGATTTGTCAAAAAAGCTGTGCGCACATTTAGAAGTAATTTAGAAAAACGCTTGAAACAGTGCTCCAGGAAAAAGGACAGGTTTTTGCGTAAATTTCGTAATGGTTAGTGAAATCAATGGACCACGGACTTCCTCCTCCCGTCCCTCTACTCTTCCCACATGCCTGGCCGATTACTCCAGACTCTTTCTTCTCTCCATTAATAAATTATTGTCAATTTTGTTTAGTAAAACCTGAAATTTTTAACAAGGGAATTAAATACACTGTAAATTCATAGGGCTAACGGCTTCAAAGCTGGGTACCTGGTTCAAAAAACTTAACATGGATGCATGAGATAATTACTCTGCTTGCCATTGAAATTTCACTTTAATTCATGTTTCCCCAATTTAAAAAAAAAAAAGGATATCAAATTGGTATGCTTATGACAGAATTCATAATCATCCACGAGTAGCTCTCGAAATAAAACTTTCAGAGCTTACATTGCACCTCAAGTTAAATGAATTCATATTTCTATACTTTTGTTGCATATAAATATATTTTTATCTTTCATCTGAGCCCAAGACTAAATAATTTGAATGAGTATAACCTGAGATAGTTTGATCAAAGGAACTGTTGCACGCGATTTTTCAAAATTTCTTAATTTCTGCGAAAATAATGATTTCTATATAGGAAAAAGTATATTAATTAATGTACACAGGTAAAATTTATTTTAGTGTTAAACATGTCCGAAAATGTTAAAAAAAATCGGAGTTAGCAATGTCGAATTTTGATGTTTTAGAATGACACTCCTGTTAGAGCAAGAAAATGAAACGGGACAACTTCATTCCAAAATATACTATTACTACTGCTGCTGCTGCTAATAGCAGTAATAATGAATTTAAACAGAACTATATTACTGTTTTTATTTTTCTGAATTTCAAACTATGTCATAGTAGTGTTCAATCAGTATAGATATAATTTACGTTATCTAAATATTTTAATCAAATTTCTAAACTCGCTTTTAACTCAGAAACCTTAAGCGATGAAAGCATTTTGTAAAGAGATGTGAAATTGGCTCAAAGATTTCACACGAAAATCAACCGTTAAGAGACAAAAGTTTGTTACATGCAGAATATTGTTCTCCGTCAAGCAAAAACACTCATTTAAGTCGCTGTAAATAGGAAACAGGCCACCGGCGTAGCTCAGGCGGTAGCGCGCTTGCCTGCTGATTAGGAGTTGCGCTTGGGCGTGGGTTCGATTCCCGCTTGGGCAGTTTACCTGATTGGGGGTTTCCCAACTATAAGGCGAATGTCAGGTAATGTATGACGAATCCTCGGCTTCATCTCGTCAAATATCTCGCTATCACCAATTTCATCGACGCTAAATGACCCAGTAGTTGATACAGCGCCGTTAAATAATGAAGCAAAAAAATCGGAAATCAGTGAAAATTTTCAGGTAACTTACGACAACTTTTGAAAGTAATTTTCAATCGCGCTCAACATTTGCCTCGTTTTGACCCCCATTTAAAGTGAAAAATAAAAAGTTTACCGTTGATCAACTTTTGAAGATGTGCATATCTATTTTCAATAGATCATTTCGAAATTAGTATTTTTCTCACTTAAAAAAAAAAGAGAGATTTTAACTTTTAATTTTTCAATCTGCTTTCCATAGACACTAGACTATCAATCCTAAAAATTGCAGCGTGATTGACTGTCATAGGAGCTGTCATGAAATGTTTAACGGAGCGTGAAATATTGACCCTGTCTCTTAGCTGCAAACGGTAGGCTGAAGAGTTTTGTAAAATGTGTGGCCACTGGATGTAGCTTACAAAGCACACATCGCGTACATAGCGCAGTGCTCTGTGTGGTCTTGGCACGATATCTACCGGTAATATAACTTCAGCCTCATTGTTGATGAAATGATGAGTCTTTGTGATAGCTCATTGATTGGATCCTACGAAGCATTCAGCATGTCTTGTGGAAAGATTAATACATAGGGTGTTTCATAATTGTAAGTACAAATTGCAGGGGCGAGTAAAGGACAGTGAAACAAGGCAAATAGTCATGATAAACATAGTTCCGGAAAGCAACCGTTTTCGAAATATGTCATCACTGTGCAACTGAATACATCCCGTACGTCTCCTACCTGACAGACTTAATCGTGATGCGTACCTCCATCTTTTGCAACATGAGCCACGCGACTTTTTTTTAGATGATTTGCCTGTTTTTGGAAAGACATTTTGTGGTACATGCATGACAGAGCAGTGGCTCGCTTTCATTTGAATGTTCGACAGTTCTTGGGGAAAATGTGGGCTGGTTCTTAATTATTAAAACAGACCATACAATGGCAATGAAATCCACTGTTTGGAAAAAGGGAACAAAAACATATTTAATTTGACCGGTTATATTGTACATGAACGAGACGTTTGTCGAGCAGTTACTCACTCAGGATTTGATGCGAGAAATCATGCCTTTTTCTCTCTCCCCCCACCTACCAATCCCTTCCATATGTTTTTTAATGTTTCATACATTTTGTATGAAATCTGTAGTAACATCCAACCGATTTATAATCTTGTTTTTTTTTTCATATAAAAATTAACGAAGAACATTTGTTCATAAAATGTCGTTGGCAAAGTGCAAAGTAATATAGTAATTAGATGTTACAGAAATGTTTCACTTAAAATTTTGTAAACAATTTTAACCTAAAATCTTTGGAACCAGTCACAGTTCTTTGACAGAGGACTCCAGAAATGCATCATGTGAAATATTAGTGAGGCTATAGCCAAGCAGGCAACATTCAAAACATAGCGCTGTAGTTGTAGACTCGCACATGACATCATTATTCTACATGACTTAATCCCCGCTGCAGTCTGATCGGTGGGAGCATTTGGTTTCTGCGCACTATGAAATGTATGTTGCTTGACTGTATCATCTTCAACTGGACTTGCCCATAACCGCAATTTTAATCATTGCCTCAATCTGAGCTTCAATCTGAATATAGATACACATCATTATTTGAAGGCACGCTAAATTAGTTCATCTGCTCACATAGAAATTGTGTATCTATCCGAAGGAAAAGTTTTTACCGCGTAGCTCAGATACGAGTACTGTATATCGTTTCTGTATCGTTACCCTTGAACGCCAACGCACGCCTATGGTTTCTCTGACATGTCTTACGTAAGAATACCGTTATGACTATCGAGGAGTTTTCTATGAGGAAGGTAGCATAAAGGGCACGCATATTGCAAATATATATATTACTACACCTACAGAAAATCGATTCCTTGTAAGTAGTTGTCACGGACCCCCTGGATTGGTTACATGGGCATCCAGAGCCCGTGGACCAACAATTGGGAACCACTGCGCTAGAAAACGAAAAGTGACCGTTGATGTGTGGTATCAGTGCGTTATGTGGATGACGTTAGGTGCTAAAGATTGCCCTATGAAGTTGTAGGGGCAAGGAGGTCGAGTTTCCTGTTGAGACCTAGTGGTCAGTTCTGCATTCTAGATCTTTTCGCTCCCCCCACCTCCCTCCATTACTTGCTTTGAAGGGGGCTGAATAGGTCCCATTCTGGATGTTGTGGTGGAAAGAAAAAATCTTTTAGATCACTTATCCAACGCTTGTGAACTGAACTAGCTTTGACGTACCAATAATTTTATTATTAATACTGTAATGATCAAGGGTTAGGTACAGCTTACAGCAGTAAAATTTTTGGAAATATTTAACATTTTTTTCCCTCCATTATTGTATCTTGTACAATGATGAAAATTGGTATGTGTAAAACACTGTTCTTCTGCTATATGAAAAAATATATATATATATATATATATATATATATATATATATATTTTTACGATTTAAAAAAATTATGTATATTCTTTTTTCAAAATTCGAAATGTTGGTTGTTCAGTGTGCAGTGATGAAGCGTTCCCCTCATAACTCATAAACTTGTTAAATTTTTCATGTACTCTTTTTTTTTTATTTTATTTCTGAAACTCATGTTTACAATATCATGCTATTTCAGCTACATTCTTTAATAAATAATATATATATATATTTTTTTTTGTGTTAGAAGAAAATAGGCCTACTGATATTTGACCATTTTGAAATGTGTAGTAACATCCAACCGATTTCTATGCTTGTTTTTTTTTTCATATAAAAATTAACAAAAAACATTTGTTCATAAAATGTCGTTGGCAAAGTGCAAAGTAATATAGTAATTAGATGTTACAAAAATGTTTCACTTAAAATTTTGTAAAAAATTTTAACCTAAAATCTTTGGAACCAGTCACAATTCTTTGACAGAATTTATTTTTTATCAGACAATCTATCAAAGGTAGGGAAGTGATCTTGCGTCATATTGTAGATATATGCATAAATACACACACAAAAGTTCATCACAGAATGTTGAATAGTTCTTGAGTTAGGTGGGAAACGCTTGAAACGCTTCATCACTGCACAGTGAACTGAATTTTGAAAAAAAAAAAAAAAATTAATAATTCTTTTTTGGAATCGTAAAAATATATATATTTTTTTCATATGTCAGAAGGATAGTGTTTTACACATACTAATTTTCATTATTGTACAAGATACAGTAATGGAGGAAAAAAAAATTTAAATATTTCCAAAATTTTACTCCTGTAAGCTGTATTCTTCATATTATAGTTGTAATCCCCTGGTAGAGGGGCAGAGAAGGCCTGACGGCCTTATCTCTACCAAGTTAAACAAATTAATACTAAATACTGTACCTAACACCTTAAGCTAAGTCTAGGTTTTTTTTTGTCACGTATTGGAACATGTTACAGTGACCTCGGTGCGTTGGTCAGAATGTGCTGCACTTCTAGTAGGTAAGGTACTCTCGATGTTGAGATTGATATCATTAGAACATAAGATTTTTTAGCGAGCAATTTGTTGGTGGTGAGTGACCACAGTGATGAAGCAGTCGCCGAAGCGTTTGTATTGGGCAATGCCCTCTATTGTTGAATAGGCCACTACTGCACAAACATCGAGCTCGATTCAAGATGTTTTAAATAGCTCTGCCAGCCCAGACAGCGTTACCCTGTGAAAGATATACGCTGAAACAAGACAGACGACTCAAAACACTCGAGCAACATGTTCATTTAGTGTGTGGGGTACCAGACTACGGCCACTTTGTTCAACACCTCAACTGTCACTTCTAATGGTCACTGCAAGAGGCTATGAAGCAGAGCAAAGGAAACTGCGATAAATGACAAATGCCTAATAAACATGTGTGTACAGGGTCAGTTGCGATTCGTTTATCGTTACTGTTTTTGTGGCATATTGCAGTTTATTTATGGTTGCCCTTATTAGTTGTATTGTTTGATAAACTAATGAGCTATTTGCTTTAGTATGTTTACTTTTGTGTGACAATGCGTTTTCATGAACACTGCAATTGAAAACATAAAAGCAAATATTTACACGTTTTGACAATGACGTACTATCATTTAGTAACACTTCGAGCATTTATGGCATTGCTATAAATCTCAGAAACGCGAGTTACTGTATAGCTCGGTTTCAGAATCTTTCATAACGTGTAGTCGGTCTTGCACAACGTCTTGTTTCTCTTTACCGTAACTTTTTCATGTATTATGATGATATATGTTCCATCTGGATTACAGAAAGCCTTCCATTATCCACAAGAAGATGGTTGTGGTTATGGTTATGAATGAAATACAATTTGCACCTACACTAAACAGACTTTATGTTCAAGCGATTCATTTTCTTTATAAACGGGAGAGAATTCGGAAGAGAGCACACTGTGTATTAAGATATAGGCTACACTTCAAAAATGGATCAATTGAATATTGAAATTTAAAAAATAAATAATAATGTTAACGAAAGTGAAATACCGATATTAACTAAACGCACATTTGATGATCTAGACGTTGTTTTCTGGTCAAACTAATATGAGACACACATGCGCACACGTACTTGATTGTTTTATTATCGGTTTGCAAACTGAAATACCCCCACTGGCGGAAACGGATATTATAAGGAAATAGTGAGTACCGATGAGATAATATAACTTTTTAATTTTTACAACGTATTAAGCTTATTGGCTGGGAAGGGGGGTAAGGCGCGATTCTCTTTTGCGGTGCTGTTCGAAGGTTCCCGCCTCGAGCATGGATGAATGTCCTTCGTTAATATTCTGTCCTGTGTGTGTCTATGTAGAGGCCCCTACGCTCTGCTGACTCCATGCTAAGGAAAGCCTACATACGTATCGGTGTTTGAAGTGTGGTCCATAGAGTCGTCCCCTCCTCAACAGGCATTGCTGTGCAAATCCTACAACAGGAGGTTAAGTGAAAACTAAGGAAAACAATATTAAGCTGTGTGCCATAGTAGATTAATAAATTCATGTGCGCTGATAAAGTTACGGAACTTTTTTTATTATAATATTGAACATAAACCAATTGCACGCTTACGTTCGGTTAGGCAGCTTGTGCGCCGGTCTCTGCTAATGTTCATCTGGCGTGTCGTCGAGGTGTAGAGAGAGGACACGGGAGTGATGGGACAACAGGGCCGAAGCTTATGGTGAAGGAATGGGAAGAATGCTTTGACGTTTGTTTATTGAAAATAAGAAGAAAAATATGAGCAACAGAACCAATTTTCTCAAACCTCCTCATTAAGTTTCCGTAATTACGAACGGAATGTGAGCCTTTTTTTTTTTTTTTTTTTTTTTAATTCCTGAGTATTCTAAATTTTCTCAGATCTTTAGATGCTTTCATAATAGCACTGGTAACGATAGAACCATGGATTGAAACTTGAATTCTTGTAACATTATTAATTAAATCATTAAGTTCTTAATAAACATAATTGGAAATGCAGAAAATTACAAATGAAAACCCTCATTGTTTGTCCAACATACTGATGTTTATACCTCAAATACTATATTTATAACATTTCAAAGTTTAGAATGCCTTTGAATGACCTTAATAGTTAATGTGATATGTTCAGTCCGGTGACACAAACATGAAGTTTGGTAAAAAAATACAGTATAGTACGGGTTTCTGTCTTAAATTGCTATGCACTCATTGCTTTTCAGTAGACAGTTGCTAGTATTTTAGACTTTGAAAGGGTTTAAGTTGCTCTATTTCTAAAGAGGACATTTTCGAAGGCAGTGGGCGAAGTGTAACATGAAATATTTCTCTGTTTCAGGAAGTACTCCATACTATCTGCTCGCCCAGCGGCCAAGTGCTGCGCATCGTCATCTTCAAGAAGAACGGCATTCAGGCTATGGTTGAATATCCTTTAATGCAAGGTCTGTACCATACAACATTTGTGCGATGTACGAATTTCAGGAAAAAGTCTGAACACTTGGCACCTTCTACGAACCGACACACAGTGGTCCGGATCGCTTAAAAGCTGGTCAAAAATCAATTTTTCAACTTCGATACAGAATCTTTAAATCACATTCCAATAATTCTACAATACTTGGCCTTCAAAAATCACAGGTTATTTATTAATAATAACATACAGGTTTCACGATATATTTGTTCAAAAGTGACATAAATCTAACTTGTGTAATTTTACCTTAGTGGTGTGATTTTAAAAGAGCCCTGATCAAGTTTTAAAATGCATAAAAATAATAGTAAATATTTTAATTATATAATGTTATATGTCTTTTACATTATACACACTAACACCTAAATTAATATTATGTTTTAATATTAATTAGAATTTTTTAAAGTCAAGTATGTTTTTAAAAAGATACAAAAATATATATAAAAAAAAGGTAAAGGTATCCCCGTACCATGTCATGAAGGCACTTGGGGGGCCTGGAGGTAGAGCCCCATGCTTTCCATGACCTCGGCACTAGAATGAGGTGGTGTGGTCGGCACCACGCTCTGACCGCCTTTTACCCCCGGGAAGGACCCGGTACTCAATTTTATAGGAGGCTGAGTGAACCTCGGGGCCGTTCTGAAAGTTTGGCAACGAGAAAAAATCCTGTCACCACCTGGGATCGAACCCCGGACCTTCCAGTCCGTAGCCAGCTGCTCTACCAACTGAGCTACCCCAAAAAAAATATATAAAGAGTTTAAAAAAAAAATGTATAAATATGTACACTGTGAAACTTACACAGCTGTTAAGGGAAGCCTTCGTTTAGGGAATGTTGAAGGTTTCATCTCCAAGGTTATCCAAGGGTAATCTCTACGTGCCCAAGACTACCCCTGCGCGCTGTTTCCTCAATCCTCAAGTGCCATAACTATGACAGCTCTTAGTCATAACTCGCGTTCTGTTTACTTTCCTTTTAAAAGGGGGTTCTTTCCAAGCTGACTGCAACACTAATTGTATTCAGTCATCTTGATACGTTCAGTGGTTTAGGGTGTGTTTATTGTGCGAGTGCAAAATGAATTTTTCTATGAGTCGCCGTGAACTTCACCATAAAATTAGACAACGGAAAAACGAATCGCGTAAGCAACAAGAAAACTATATCACGTCATATTTGACTAATAAATTTGAAATTAGTACTGATTGTAGTACTGCAAAAAAGTTATACAATGTCATTAGACTACATTTTCTTCTTCCGTATTATCAGCGATGGGTGAAGTGTGGTTATAGTGAAACAAATTTTTCAAACAGATATTCTCGTTGGTTAGATCATGACATAATATTGCCTATTGAAAATATTTCATCTGTATCAACGCCGAAAAAGCATACCGACATTCCAAGCACATCGGCAAAGCTGGGTCACGGTCGTCCTACAAAAGTATTTGGGGAATTAAGTGAAAGAAGTAAACGAAGAAAAGCAAAAGAAACGAGAGAAAATGTGTCTTCTGAAGAGCTCTCTTATGCTACAGTAATGAGTTTAAGGTCAGAAGGTGATGAAGCAGCAGCCAAATTGTTAAAAGAAGTAACAACCACAACACCAAGCAGAGGCAAACGAATTCGTGATTATTGGAGGAAAGAAAACAAGAAAAGTACTAGACTCACAAATGAAGAAGCTCTTTCATTAATAATAGATTCAAATCTGTCCAGACATCAATATAAAACAATTAGAAAAATGGCTGTTGCACATAACCATGATCTCTACCCCAGTTATCAATCCGTTTTAGAAGCTAAAAAAAGAAACCAACCCCCAAGGCATACAAGTTACCGAAAATAAATGTGAGGTCAAATTACAGTTTCTGTTACATCATACAGCCTACAGAATCTTGAATATTTCACCTCTAAGTAACACAGAGAAAAACTACATGTTGCATTGTAAATGGGGTTTTGACGGCAGCTCTGGTCATTCGCAATATAAACAGATATGGCATCAAAAAAGAGGAAAGTGATGAAAGTTTATTCCTTACGTCATTGGTTCCCCTGCGCTTGGTTGATACTGAAAGTGGAGATGTTGCATGGAAGAATCCCCGTCCTTCATCAACTCGATTCTGCAGACCTATTCGCCTTCAGTGGGTACACGAGACAACGGAAATAGCCCAAGCATAGAGAGAATATGTACAAAATCAGATACAGGATTGCAACCATTTACATTAGGTAACATCACTGTTCAGTTTTCACTACTTTTAACCATGATAGACGGGAAAATATGCAATGTATTAGCCAGGTCATCCAGTATGAAGTGCTACATCTGTGGTACAAAAATTTCACAAATGAATAATCTTGGATTTTTACAACAGTCAGAAGATACCTCCAATTTTGTCTTTGGATTATCAATTCTACATGCACATATAAGGTTTTTTGAATGCATACTACATATATCTTACCGACTTGAATTTAAAAAATGGAAGGCAAATGTACGAGATGGAAGTCGAGAAATTATGAAGAAAAGAAAGAAAACTATTCAAGATGCATTTCGAAATAGATTAGGGCTTATTATAGATACACCGAAGCCTGGATATGGGACCACAAATGATGGGAACACGGCAAGAACATTTTTCGAAAATACTAAAGAAGCATCTGAAATAACTGGAGTTGATTATGATTTAATTTCACGATTCAGTGTGATTCTTACTACAATTTCGTGTTTTCAAAATATAAGTGAATCGCGATTCAATATATACTGCAGAAAGCCCGCAGAGCTGTTCGTCAAATTATACCCATGCTATTATATGCCACCAACACTGCACAAAATTCTTATTCATGGAGCATCTATTTTAAAATCAGCTTTATTACCAATAGGACAATTATCCGAGGAAGCAATGGAATCATTAAACAAAACTGTTAGAAGGTTTCGACAAGATCACACCAGAAAGATGTCAAGAATTACTACAAACTTTGACTTATTCCACAGACTGTTTCTTGCATCAGACCCTTTAATTTCCAACCGAAGAGAACTCTCCAAGAAGAAGAGAACACAGTTACCACTGCAAGTGCTCCAGTTGCTCTCTACACCCGAAGGGCCCAACAGCGAGGACTCGGGAGATTCTGATTCTGAAGACGAGTGATGGAGGAAGGATCCGTTATCGATGTAAGTCGCTAAAATTCATTATATTTCTTATTTTAAACAATTATTTGTTGATCGGACGTGGCATAATGAAGATTGTAAGTAGGGAGATATTTTTGACCATGTTTTTTAATATTCGGACCACTGTGCGACATGGTCTTCATACGTGTTTAGATTTGGCCCTATACCCTTTAAAGCTTAATCAATTGGAATGTTTCAACACCTGTATCTTCCAATTTATCTAATTGGTGGCAGAGATTTTCATGTTCGAATTAGTTTTAATATGCTTATTGGAACGGGCCTCGCACGTCGCATGCGTCGGTTCAGAGAAACCAAGGCCTAACTGCGAGATGCGAGGTCTGCGCACCCGCAGTTATAGAAACCACTCACTATCTCTCTTGTAGTCCGGATTTGTGCGAGGCGGGCCTCGCACCTCGCACGTCAGAAAACCAAGGCTTTATATATTAATAGCATGTGGAAAAAATCAGGGATAATATCAAAATTTCAGCTGAGCAGAGCATAGGTTATTATGAAACTAACAAAAAGAAACCGTGGTTTGCTGAACATTGTTTCATGGTGGTAGAAAGAAAGAAAGAGGCAATTCTTAAGGATCTAGTCCAGGTGAATAGAGATAATTATTTCAATGAAAGACGGGAAGCAAGTCGTACACTTAGGAACATAAAGAGAGATACTTGAGAAGAAACTGAATGAGGTAGAAACAAACGGTAGGAATTAAAACATTATAGAGATGTATATAAGGACATAACGAAATTTTTTCGTTCCTTTGGATTTCATTCCTCCCACGCCATTTTATTGTACACAAGCTTTAATAAAAGCAAAAAAATCACTAGATATTTACAGATCGTTATTTTAGTATTTGTCAAGAATTATCTTCTTTTAAGGAATACGATTAGGCAACTATTCGGCCTCGTTATGCATTAGTTTTCATCCTGGTTTGGGTTACTGAGGAAAGTAACTTATCCTCGTATTCTCTACACATACAAGAAGTCTCGCCTTCTTGAGTACAATATTTAGTGTAGGGGACTTGTTGTACACAGCTGGATGGCTAATGCAACTGAACTCGTGTATTAGCGAGATTGTTGAAGTTTTATACGATACGTTTAAGACTTTGGAGATAAATTTTGTCACTTGGTGCGTTTCCATTATCTTCGATACCCGCTGCTCTTATCGTGCACCTATGCTGTCATTGCTGTGGGAAGTGTAGTACACAGAGTAACAAATGGATCTTAGGAACAAGTCTTGCAATTTCGTAAGTTTAAGCAGTGGAGGTATGGACTAGGGCGCAGTTGAAGGAATATACAAAACGGAGCAAAAAAATAACCGTACGGCGTTATTTTTCTGCAGGCTCCCGATCTATTAAGCCTTGATGCTGAAATTGATCAGGAAGAGGAAAAGGAATTGGTTGGGTCACGGCTGAGAAGAAACTGCCTACTGAAGGATGCATGGGAGGAATGGTGGACGAAAGAAGAGTTCGGTGCAGAAGAAGATATCAGATGATATAAACCCATATTACTTTGCAAGGACGCACTATCGCGTATCTTTTAGTTGAGAAGTGGCCAACTTTTGTTAGTGTAAGAACACTCTTCGCTGCACACGAACAGTATTTGAGAGCAGATTGTCGCAATGCTTGCAATGCCAGTGTTGCTCTCTTTTGTTCGAAGAATGCTGCACTTTAATGAACACAGTTACTGATTGGTTCACCAGTTTCTAGTTTCTGTTCCTAATAATAATAATAATAATAATAATAATAATAATAATAATAATAATAATAATATCATGACACCCAGCTTCACTTTCGCTGGCAAGGAAGCTGTGCTGAGGATTTTATCGTTATAAAAACTCATCGTTCTCCCCGGTTTTTAACCCGCGATCCTTGCACTGAAGGGCAAGCAAGAGAAGGACTTTGGCGTTTGATTCATTTGGACATGGTTCCAAAACGGAACTTTTCGCTTTACAAATGAATGGTTTCTCTTAGAGAAAAGGTCTTGTATGATTTCAGTCTCTGATTTATCGACCTATTTTCGAGAAAATCTCAGTGAGTGTGGATAACAACGTTGCATCACAGCGAGGCTTCTTTTATTCGGGCTTCCTGTTTATTCAAACTGCGCGCTTTCTTCTATAAACAAGACTTCCATTATAAACTCTCTTCCTTCTCCCCTTTTTCCCTTGACCATCCTCAAGCTGGACAGTGTGGGTGTGCCTCTTTCTTGTCGGAGAGCTACCAAGATTCTAAGAGGCCCCGCTCTTACGTTGAAGTTGTGCATTCTCCCCTTCCCACATCTTGTCTCATGAGTAGAGCTTGAATTTCCACGGACTATCAAATCTTAAAATATGCATGCATTCATTCACTATCATTTTATAAAAAATGCACATTAAAGCGAAAAACCTTTAAAATATACACTATCAAAAATGAGTTCTGCACTGTGTTAGGCCCTACATTTTTATTTCGTTTTGAAACAACGTACTAAAACTAATTTCTGAGATTTTCTTCTCTTAAGCGCATGTCTTTGAAGAATGTTATTGAAGAAAGCAAATTATCTTTCTATGTCACAAGAAGTGACAGGTGCATACTTAAGCGACAAAATTTAGGACAAAGTGAGTTCGAATTGTAAGTCTTTTGCATTTCGACATGACATGACATGACCTCACCGGGAATCGAACCCGCTATCTTCCGATTTTGCAGCGTTATGCCTTAACCGCGAAGCTTACAAAAATACTTGCGTCTATATTACAACAAGCACAATAAATTAAATCGACCGTCAAAAATTCCTTTCTCACAATCCAGTTTGACACAAGATCTCTTCTTTCAGTTCTAAAAGGAGTTATAGCAACACTTCACAATTTGCACAAAAGTATACTAAATTGCAGTTTGCAAGCTTGCTGTTTCTGCGTTTCTTTTAGTATTTTGACCTGTGGTTTGTAACGAGCGAGAGTTGGGAATTGGAAATTCGAGTCTAACAAAGGGAGGCCACCGTTGTAGCTCAGTCGACTAAGGCGCTTGCCTGCCGACCCGGGGTTGCGCTCGGGTACGGTTTAGATCCCCGTTTGGGTCGATTACCTGGTTGAGTTTTTTCGAGGGTTTTCCCAATCATAAAGCGAATGTCAGGTAATTTATGGCGAATCCTCGGCCTCATCTCGCTAAATACCATCTCGGTATCACCCATCTCATCGATGCTAAATAACCTCATAGTTGATACAGCATCGTTAAATAACCAACTTAAAATTATTAACCACATTGCATCATTTTTGGCCTTCGTCGAATTTATTTCCAAATATGTTTGTAATAAACATCCCAAAAATGAAGTCAAACATTTAGGCCATCACTTCTCTCGTATAATAATTCTTTTGTCATGTCCCATATGATTGAAGGCAATTTGTTATTCATTTGCACACTTCTGAAAAAAAAAAAAAAAAAAAAAAAAAAAAACATTTTTTTTTTTTTGCGAAAGATGTTTGCTCCTCATCGACCATCGATTCTAATCTTGTTTCCAGCCCGCCCCGAAAGCTTTTAAACTCTAATGACATCATCATTTTAAGGCAGCATCTTCATGAGGTCAGCGCTGCTGTGTTATTTTTATGTCGTGTTTAACACCCAGGATTTATGATTGATGAGGTGCTAGTAGTGACTAAGAACTAATGGGATGACAATAAAGACTGCATTTTTAAGCAGAACAACCAGTTTATTAGGGTAGTATAGCTCGCTTATACGAAGTTTCTTTTACGCTAGGTCCGTGGTGATGGTGACAGAATTTTTAAATATTGGTAGAAGGGTCGTTATTGAAGTTGGGGAAGCTGAATGTAGTATGGAGTATTTTCTGCATAACTTTTTAAAGAATACAAGGCGGGAGGTTGTGAAAATAGAGTTTCATATGCTCTCAGCGCGCGGAGTAAAGCGTTTTAAAGCCGTGTACAAGTTTTCACATTAAAGGCGTCTTACGAGCTTTATGTGTGTTTCTGATTTGATGGGATCACCAATAGGTACTTCAAGCTGCTGTGTTGCATCATTATCAAGTCTTCATTAAATAAGGGAATTACCGAGTATACATAATCTGTATCAAATGAAGATAAAATTGCCTGAGCGAGATACACCGAAACTTTCCTTTCCAAAGTGATCAAAAATCCGTGACAAAATTCAATTTTTTTTGTTTTACTTTTCCTGAGAGGAATATATTATATACCAATGCCTTAGTAATTATTGGGACTAACACATTTTAATATATTACAGTCCTAATTTTGAATCTGGTGCCTGTTATGGCTTGCAACTTACTGAAATTTTTCGAACGTAATCAATGTTTTATAAATATGATTCCTAGTTTATAATTTAAAATTATACCGAAAAATGTCATTTTGAAACTTACTTACTCTCATTAAATACAACAAAAACTTATATTTACATGTTTTTTTTCATATGAATTAGCTTTGCTTTTTCAGTGTAATCCTCTGTATTTATGCAGAGCGCGTGATAGGGTTATGCTCTTTACAGCAGTATATACCCTGGAAAGTTCTACACCAACGCACAAAAAGCAATTTACATATACAGTAGGCCTATTTGCAAACCTGGAGTGCAGATGAACTTTTGTATGTGTCTGTAGTCCAGCACTAGCGCTCGGCCGGCCCAAGCGTGTGCGTGCGTGCGTCTGGTTTTCGTCACTCGCGCTGCACTCATCTTATGTAAGGGTAGTTGTGAGGTGAATTTAAGATAATCCCAAGGTCGGGTGGCCAGTTAAAGTTGAATACGTGTGATGGTACGTTGTGTTCTCTGTTACTTGTTCTACAGTTTCAATTTACATTGTGGTTTCGTAAATCGCGGCGATTACTCTATCACAGAAGGAAAAAGGCTGATATTTATCTTTCGTATCACTGAATACTGCAGGCTAAAAATAGGTCCTATCCCTGTTCACTGAAATATGCGCAAAGGTTAGATTACAAAATTTATTAGAGCAAATCACCAGTTGACCCCGTCACTATTAGACTTTACACATTCAAAATTGTGTATGAATTAGTAAATGGGATTGAGATGGGCCCAGTGGACAGTCTCCATATGAACAAAATTTTATATACATACAGTATATTGATAGTCACGTAGATTACTAACTGGTTTGTACCGATTCGGTTATATATTGGGGAAGAACATAGATCTACAACAGCAGGAGAAGTCATTGTATGACAAAATTCACGTCCACCTCCCAGATACTGCCGACCAAAGAGATTGAGTGGAAAAAGGAAACAACTTACTGCTTTGTCATTGGAATAAATGGGCTACATAAAAAACCAGAAATCTACACTTCAGTCAACAACAGTTACTACAAGTACGGGGCAAGAACTCAGTATTAAACACACACTTGTTATGACGATGATCGATCACAAGGTCTGCAGTGCCACAAGCATTACCCCTTCACCAGAGTTATGGTACAGTACATCTGTGGAGCCAATCCTCGACAAATGAATAACTTGTAAGAACAGATGAAAATTAAATTAAAACTGCCAATCTGCTCCAATTCGGGCTATCTATACTTCACGCGTGGATTAGATTTTTTAAATGTATTCGTGACTTACCGTCTTTATGTCAAGAAGCGACAAATAAGATGATAAGAAAACAGAACTAGTGTAAAAAAACGGGAAAACCCGCATCAAGGGTAGTTTAAGAGCTCAAATAGGCTACTTGTGAACCAACAAAAAGTCTGGGGTAGTGGCACAACAAATGACATAATGGGAACACAGTATAGATCGAGCTGCATCAATCACAGGAGTTGTTATGTGCCCAATTAAAAGAATCTCCACAATTTTAGAACCCTGTCATGTGGCTATATCAGTGAGAGAGCTTAAGAAAAACTTACCGTACGAGCTGCTCTCATTTTTTTATAGAGAT
The DNA here is from genome assembly GCF_040183065.1 of Periplaneta americana. Classification (NCBI taxonomy): domain Eukaryota; kingdom Metazoa; phylum Arthropoda; class Insecta; order Blattodea; family Blattidae; genus Periplaneta; species Periplaneta americana. The sequence goes on from NC_091119.1 coordinate 120,586,636, forward strand.
GTACCCGTGGTCCTGGTACTACATGCCAGCATTAATGTACAAGGTGCTTGTACAGTACATGGATTAACGGCCATTTCTGTTGCCATCCTTCCAATTGGTCAGTTGTTAGAAGAAACTCAAGATGCAAGAAAGAATATAAAATTTACAAAGAACATCACTCCAGAACTGCTACAAATGAGGATATTTTTCGAAGGCTTCTGCTAACATCCGACCCCCTTATTTCTTCTGTTAGTCATTTTCCAAGGAAAATGATGGGATCACTGTCTACTGAAGTAGTTAATCTTATGAAGACACCAGAATCTACTAGAATTGCAACAAAACTTCCATCTTCAGAGTTGGGCCGGGTTCGATTCCCGGTCGGGGCAAGTTACCTGGTTGAGGTTTTTTCCGGGGTTTTCCCTCGACCCAATATGAGCAAATGCTGGGTAACTTTCGGTGCTGGACCTCGGACTCATTTCACGAGCATTATCACTTTCATCTCATTCAGACGCTAAATAGCCTGAGATGTTGATAAAGCGTCGTAAAATAACCAAAAATAAAAAAAAAATCCATATTGAGAGGATGAGAATGAGGAGGAGGAAGAAGAAGAAATAAATGTATGAAAATAAGGTGTACTATATCAATATGTAGATAGTAGTATGAAGTTAGTAAAATAGTATTAAAGATATTTTACGATAATTATATTCTGTAATACACTAGTATAACATGGTTTATATTGGATATGAAACGCGCAGTACTCTTCATTTCTTTCAAAAGAATGGTTTTATAGTGATTTTGTAAATAATTTTGCCTATCTGATTTTTGCCGATTTTTTCGTCTTTTCGGATCATTGTGCATTGGTGGGAATCGTTACTTCTGTTGTTCTATACGACTTCACTGCTTGGACAAACGAATTTTAAAAATACGAGGGGGGACCCAAAAATAACCGGAATGTTTTTTTTTTAACTCTACATTCACAGTACTTTAGTCCCCTTCAAAGTATTGTCCATGTGCATTAATGCAGTTGTCCCAACGCTTTTGCCACTGCTGAAAACAGTGCTGGAACTCTTGAGGCAGGATACTGTTCAAAGCCGTTAGGGTCTTTTCTTTGACGTCATTCACATCACTGAATCGCTTTCCTTTCAGACATTTCTTCATCCGTGGAAACAAAAAGAAAAGTCCGACGGATCCAGATCGGGTGAGTAGGGTGGTTGAGGCACAAGCACCATGTTGTTATTTGTCAAAAACTGTCGGACCGTCAGAGCGGTGTGGGCTGGAGCATTGTCGTGGTGAAGCAACTAGTTCCCATTTCTTCACATTTCGGGCTGTTTTCGTCTCGCACTCTTTCGTAATCTTCGTAACACATCCAAATAGAAATGTTGGTTCACTGTTTGTCCTTGCGGAACGAACTCTTTGTGGACAATGCCATTCACATAAAAAAGAAACAAATCAACATTGTTTTCACATTGGATCGCACTTGACGTGCTGTCTTGGGTCGTGATGAATTTGGAGTTTTCCACTGACTCGATGCTTGCTTTGATTCTGGATCGTACCCATAGCGCCAAGACTCATCCCCAGTCACAATTCTTTTAAAGAAAATTTGGTCATTCTGCACTTCACTTTTCAAGTCGCGGCAAACTCTCACGCGGTTTTCTCTTTTGTCATCTGTGAGCAAGCGAGGAATAAATTTTGCAGACACCCTCTCATGTGCAAATCTTCGGTTGAAATTCGCTGGACCGTGCTCCGTGACAGGTTCGTTTGCTCAGAAACTTCGTCAATGATCTTCATCAGTTGCACGTTTGATTTTGGCAATGTTTTCGTCATTTCTTCCTGTTGAAGGACGCCCGGGACGTGGCATGTCTTCAGTTGACATGTTGGCAGATTTGAAACGGGAAAACCACTCGTAGACATGTGATTTCCCCAAAGCATCATCATTAACGGTCTCGGCTGCAGTTTTCCCTAACAGAACACAAAATTTCGCACACACTCTTTGTTCCTTGTGGTCGGCCATTTCACTAATCGCCAAACGGTTCAAACAAGAACGCAAACAAACCACTTAATTCAGACTGACGCCAGCTTGCTAACGGTCGCGGGAGACCCCAAACTAACACCACCTAACAGCACAACTCGTAACTACAAAGCATGCGCGTGCAACAGTTCGGTCCCGGTTACTTTTGGGTCCACCCTCGTATTACTAATTTCACATCCATTTTCTATATGGCCCAGTGTTGCGTGTGGCATAATTATACCAAGTCTTCATTAAATAGGTGAAATAATCAAGCATATATAGTCTCTTATCAAATGAGGATATAATAGCCGGAGCGAGAGATAGCCTACTGGTTGGAATCGTCACTTCTGATGTTCTATACGACTTCACTACTTTCAACAGAAGTAACGATTCAAACCAAGGGATATCAAAAGTGGCGCTTCTAACCAAGGAAATGTTACGTTGTAATCTAGATCCGGTCACACTTACCAGCTAGCTTTATTTAATGAATACTTGATAATGAAGCGTGTGCCCAAGCAGTGAAATCGTAAAGCACACCAGAACTGACGATTTCAACGGAAATTACTACTTCACTGTGTGGACACGCGAAATTTAAACTATTAACTAAATTCTAAGGCTGTGTTATTGTCAAAGCTCGAAACTTGGGGACTTGTGTGTCGTGTGCATGAGTAAGGTTACAGGTACAACGTACACAAAGCTCACGCTGCAAGTGCTCAGGGACAGTCGTGTATACTAAGAAAGCGGCCACATTGAATAACAGAAAGACGGTCGACGAAATTGTATCATGTCGAAGACAATTACAGGTAAACGGTATGTTTCAGGAATTAGAAAATACGTGTTATTTGAAAGGCTATTATAGAAGTTTGAAAATACAATTTTTTAAATTTTAGGTAGAGACTTTCGCGGAGGAATTCGGAGGAGATACATTATTTTCTTCGAATGGAGAGTTTACATTTTGTAAGTTGTGCCACACACAAACAGAGGCTGGAAAAGGGCATTCATTGAAAGACATTCCAGTCCCTTAAATTGGTGGAAGATTTGTCCATAGCCATGGATGAAGTCGTAGAGGGACCTGCCCCGGTAGTGACACACACATTGAAAATTATTTCTGAGAAAAGTATTTTAAGTTTGATCCCGTCAATTCATGTGATGTGGAAATAAGTTTTCTCATTTCAAATCATGTTTACTAACATGCAAAGAAGTTATGGGTTCGAAAATCTTCGAATGTACTCGTACGTAGTCATACACTGTAATAAAATGTATAGAGCAGAACAGTAAATTTAATTTATTTCTCATATTTATTTTATTATATATATATATATATATATATATATATATATGCAATTACGTGTTTCAACCTACCATAATACTCTCAATATGTTGTTCCAGACAGAAACCATTTTTATAACAAACCTGACAGTACCGCCGTACTGGAAGCGGGAGTTTGTTGACATTGAAGTCCGGTCGCTTAGCCACGTGCAAAGACACAAGTCCCCAAGTTCCGAGCTTTGGTTATTGTATATGAAACTTCTTAACCAAATCGGTTCCCTGAAGATGACAGATTCTTTTCTGTCTTCCATTTGTGTTTTTCGCAACGGTTGAGTTTGTATTAGGTCGCTACTAATGACATTCTCGTCTCGAGCTTTTACTGAACTGTCACTCAAAAGATACGTATGCTTAAATGGAGTTACCCAAGTAAGAAGATGAATCTTGGCCCCTGCATGGAACAGAAATAAGTTTCTGATTCTAAAGTGAGATATGCATCTTCTTCATAAATCGTACGGCTTAAACAGTTGTGAGTAAGTTATTTTGCAGGCGTTCACATAAAATAACCATTTGTAAATGTTATTGTAACCGCGTCTAATACATACTGTAGGCTATATATAAAATTGGCCTAGATAGCGTAGTCCGTATAGCGCTGGCCTTCTGTGCTCGAGATTGCGGGTTCGATCCCGGCCCAGGTTGGTGGCATTTAAGTGTGTTTAAATGCGACAGGCTTATGTCAGTAGATTTACTGTCATGTTAAAGAACTCCTTCGGGACAAAATTCCGACACACCGGCGACACTGATATAACCTGTCCTTTTGGTTTTCATAGCCACACTGTGATCCAGACGTTTCATATAGGCTATAGATGAAGCGATGACACATGCTTCGCCATTTCGATGTAAATATTGGTTGTTGGAATTGCTGGAAGTGGTCTGATAACTGCTGGCTGTACCGTAATGTAGCTTAATGTAGGAAGATCCTATAAGATCTGTCAACTTTACTGTTGTCTTGATTTTCTGAAATTCACATTCGTACAAGACAACCATTTTGGCAGAATTTTCTGCGTTTAATCCTTTCACCCTTGCTAAATAATTTCTCTGAGACAGTCAGCTATTTTTTGAGTGCTGTTTCTTTGTTTGTAGAAAATGAATGTTTCGTTTTAGTCCTAATAAATAGGTTCAGTGGCCGTGCTCTTTATGTCCCGTCTCGTCACCCCATAAAATCCTACATCCGTATCAGCACAGTAAGTAAGAGCTCTTTCGCTAAAACAGCGCTCAGTGCATATTTTCTTTCCAGTGGAACCTATACCAAATCTTAAGCTTAAATCTCCCTTCAAACCTACCTTTAGGCCTTAGGGATACCAAACTGTTTACAGCCTACATGTACGAGTAACCAATATTTCCAGCTCTGATGTTTTTTACAGCTAAAATCATTATTTTGCTGTTGGTCTCTTCATTTCGCACTGCATCCCCTATACATCTTAATATAATAAAACATTATAAGTCTGGCATAGATTACAGATTATATGACAGCCCTGGACACTAATACCGCAATTCGGAGTTACTTCCGACTATCCCTAACTCCCCATTCCACCTTTATGGTTCAGATAGCTAGTAATGTTTTGGTCACATAAGAGTAGACAGTATAAGGTAACCATTACTCGGTGACGGATTGTATAATGCAGGCTCATCATGAAATTCGATCGCAATACAATTTCCACGAGGCATAAAATTACAATAATATAATACGTTCACCATAGCGTCAGATATGTAACATACAAATCTATAACTAAACCTGTAACAGATTTTTTGAGAGTTTATTGAAAAATCCATAGCCTCACATAAAAATTAAATTAGAATTATTCTGAAGCAATCTGTATTTCTCAACATAATTCTCCCTGAGTTTCACATACTTGGTCCACTAGTGCTCCAATGCTGCTATACCTTCTTTGTATTCAGATTCCTCGACGTCTGCAAGAAAGCCTTCTGCAGGAGATTTGAGTAATATTATCCGGTTATTGATCTGCCCTTTGCTAGATAGTCAATCATGATTACTCCCAGCACATGAACGCCATGACTTTCTCAACCTTTTGAACAGTTTTTGCTTTCCTTGAAGGGAGAGAATCACTGTGCATCTATTTATTCACCAACTATTATGTCTCTGGTACGTAGTAGTGGATCCAGTTTTCGTCAGTGGTCACAAACCGCGTCAAAAAATCGGGCGTATTTTTCTCGATTCGAGTCAGACAATCCCCCCGAAATTTGTGACATTGGACGTACTTTTGTTCCGGTAGTAACAAACGCGGAATCCACCTTGCGAAGACATTGGACATTGCCAAGACATTGACTAAGATGTGGCGCACCCGTTCAGTTGATACGTATAACCTCACTAATTTACGCACTTTCGACGGTCATTCAACACCATATCATGGATTTTTCTACGATTTCTCTACAGTATGTACAGTACAATGTTTCCCCCATTTTTTTAAGAATTTCGTATTTGTTGGTTACAACCTTTTCTGGAGGCTATTCAATTAATAAAAAACCAAAGTGTCCGGAAACTCGTGACCGACAGTGTTTATATACAAGTAACCTGATTTGAAGTCATAATTGGCTGGGTCATTGGTTGAGAAGAAACTACCTTTTGAAGGATACACTAGAAGGAATGGTGAACGAAAGAAGAGTTGGGAGCAGAAGAAATCAGATGATGAGGGCATTAAGATGTATGGATCATATGAGGAGACAGAAAGGAAGGCAAAAATAGGAAGGACTGGAGAATGCTAATTTGCAGTGAAAGATCTGCCCTTGGGCAGAACACTATGAATGAATGAATTGGTTAAAAACAACACGAACATGTTTTAGACTTTCTTATTTAGTTAGTAATTAATGATTGTCGCATGAACTGTAAATACTCGTGATCGTTGTCTGATAGTTTGTGTGAAAAATATCTTAATTGAGTTGAGGGATTAGTGCTGCTGTGCAGTGTCAAATATAACATATGTTTGCAGTGCATGTTAACAGAGCTTCACCTTTATCGACCATACTATCATTTTATTGACATTATAGAGTTAGCGGGAAAGTGGGTTTAGCATGAAGACCACCCGAGTAGAATCTTTCGGCTAGTGGAGGCATTCATAGACCCCATGGTTGTCTTGAAAAAACCTTCTTGTTCCACTAGCTGCCTGCACAAGCAGTCTTTGATATAAATCAGACTGAAATTAATATTACAGCCATTGTTGTAAATAGAGCCGTGACGCCGGTAGTTCACGTGCCGGGTAAGGAACTGGTGACACCGCGCTGAAAGGAGACGACGTCGCTTTTTGTGCGCGGCTTATGATGTCCTGTGGTGTGCAATATGAATGAGCTATCGCGGCGAACAAGGAAACCTTTGCTCGGTATCATGTTCAAACGAGCTCGTTTGCATTCATGAAAATTAATAAGATTACATTCCGCTCCAATATTTTTTGTGTGCGGGAAACATGCATATAAATAGGTTGTAATTTGTTGCTATGGAAATGAGGCAGAAGCTCGCTATCTGCTCGGAGAGTGCGGGACATCTGCAGAGGAATCGAGCTGGGGTTTGTGTTGGGTGTGGATATTTTTTTGTCATTAATGATCTCGTTAATTCGGGTTTCCCATATGTTGTGTGATGCATGAATGACAGGAGTTACGTAGTATGTTTGAGTGCGTGTGTGTTATATGAAAGTAAACATATGTATGTATGTACTCTATACAAATCTACATGCTTTGACTGATATTTGCCAAAGTTTGCACATTTAACCTTCATAACCAGGAAAAGAACACAGGCTACATTAAAATTAGACAGATGGACGTTAAATTATTGAAAACAAATACTTTCAACCATGTATGTATAATATAAGTTGCACCTCATCCAATCACGAATCAGAAACGCGGTAACACGCATCTTTCGTTATAATTGTTCCTCCGTTGGGGGCCGTATTGCTACTGGAATATTAAATAAGATAACATTAAATTAAAATTATGTAAATGAGGGACGATCTCGTGATTGAATGTGTCATGTAGCATGAATATTAATACAATTTGGCATAAAACACATTTTTGTTTAATATTTAAGAATTAAAAATCAAACATAATAGTCAGCAAACGTAAATTCAGCCACTTTAGTACATAGCTCTCTGTAACGTAGTGGTAGAGTCAAAGGTTTTGGTGTAGGGGGACCTGTGTTCGAACCTTAGGTTAGTTGATTTTTTTTATTATTTTGATAATTTATTTAGATTATATTAAATACATTATTTTATTTTAATCTGATATAAAAGGCAGTTTTACTACATAAGTAATATATCCGTAGTATTTTATTTATGCCTTCTCAAAGTTACCATACAATTATGTAAATGTACATACATAAGTTCACTGAAAATAACAGTGTATTAATTCTAAAATGTCGTGTCTTTCAAAATATTGTTGTTTATGTCCGAATATGTGTTATTGCTAAATTATATCTGTATTATCATGTCGTGAATGTACAGTAGTATGTGTGTTAAGCCTACTGGAAAAAATAATCTGTTAATTTTTAAAATGCGCTTCTCTCCGAATATTATGCTTCAATTCCAAAAATGATTTATTGCGAGATCTGTACATAAAATAAAAATGACATATATAATATGTACGAGTATTTGTAATACGCCATTTTAAGTCATATTTAAGAAACCGGGTATGACAAAAGGGGGCGTAAAGCGGACAAGGCGTACAAAATTCTCTATTTACATATTGATTCTTTGATACGACGGATAAATAGGTAAATTTTAACTCACCATGATACCCCAAGGGATTCAGACTGGGAACAAGAGAATTCTTATTTATAGTCAACTGTCTTTAAACGTAGAGGAAAGTACACATAGACAGGAAATTACAATAAATTTGTGTCAGTACAGCTTTAGATCAATGTAGAACATTGCATCTAAGCTGAACGGAAGTACAAAGGGACCGATGATTTTGTTTAGCAAAACTACAAGACAAAGCTAATTAAAAACAAAAACAGTAAGGCATATGATGACATATTTTTTTTTTCGGTGCCTGATCTTCAGCTATTTTAAATTGTGTTAATCCTGGCAGTCGTTTTGGCTAAGATCATTAATTCATATAAAGATTCATCTTTAGGGACGAGGAAAGCTTAATACGGACAGTAATTCGTTTTGGTTTTCTATAGTTGAGTTGCCGAGATCTCCTTGAGTCAGAAGCGAAAAGGAAAACCCGGGCAACGGTTTTAGTGCGTGTGCGTGCGTGCGTGCGTGTGTGTGTGTGCGTGTGCGTGTGCTAAGTGTTCCTCACAGTACCTCTCCTAGAGAAAAAATTTTCAGTGTTGTGAGAAGGAATTAAGCGAAATTCAGGCCTACGTTAAGCAGTCAACACAGGAATCAGTTCTGGTTCAGAAAATCAAGCTGGCATCACAAATCTATGATTCAAGAAGACATTTGCAGAAAAACAGCTGTTAGACGCAAAACATGCAACGAAGAATGTTTTATCGCACGACCTGACAGGTTACGTGTATATTATGTATAATGATTCAGATTTGACTTTGTCGAAAAGGGTGAGGGTGAATAAGACGAGATTACGAAAACCCGTTTCAAAGGTTGACACCTCTGCTTGTTACATGTTTCTGACCTTGGGCCATCCCGACAACATAACCAAGAAACCCCCAGTACTTGCGGATGTGTAATGTTGTCAACAACGCTGAGGACTTGATAGGCCCAAGAGTCCCGAAACTTGAATGCAATGTTTAGACCGTCATTCCTAAAAGCAACGTACGTAGATATTTTAACACGAGTGCGAAAAGTATTTGTAGCACTCACTTTCAGTTGTTCCGCCGTGTATCATTTTGTTTTCCGCCAGATGTCACATGGCAGCAATTGCAACTGATCAATAAAACAGTTCGAACAACATACTTAAAAAAATAACTGTTTTTGGTTAAGAAACGTACACAAATAAATTGCTTCAACAACTGTTAATATTAATAACCATAACCATAACCATAACTGTTTATAATACATATTATAAGAAATTGTTGCATTATTGCTTCAGTTGCTTATAGAGATTCTTTGTGTGGAATCATCACTGGTAGTGGGAAGTAAATTTGGGTTTGAAATGTAGTCTGAATGAAAGGGAAGAATGTTTTTGCTGTACGTGATTGAACATTCTGTATCTTGCACCATTTCATAAACCTGATATAATATATGATAATCATATCGCTTTAGTGATTTTTCTAGCAGTATTCTCATTCTCTCTCTCTCTCTACAGCTTCTTTTATTTCTTCATTCACTTTCGGAATTACAGTACTATAATTGAGGGGTTTGCCGGAAAAAGGACGTATACGTCAATATGGTGAATTGAGATACAGGCAATCTAAGATTTTAAAACGCACCTGAATAAAGTGTTATACAGATAGTGGACAAAATTATACATTAAATTAAAAATCTTAGCGAGTATAAATGTTTTGTAGCATTTAGGCAATTTATATTATTAAATTTCCTTATATTTGTACCATATAAAACTTCGGTCTATACGCCCTTTATCCATATAATGATTTGCTGAGGGGATTTAATGTACATTTCAGATTTAAATTTCACACGGAATTGAAACAAAGATACATTTTATGACATTTATTATCTACTTCTAAAGTAATTTACATTATTTCAGATATACTGAGTACACATTGAGTACGCAAAACAAAATCTCTGAATATAACAAAAAGAAAATCTCCATTTTGTGTGAACATAAATAAATAAAATTTATTCTTTGTATAATCCTGATAACAATAAGCCCAAAAATCTGAATATTGTAACACATCTCTATATAGAACATAAATATTTCCGTCTGAATCTATGAGTTTCATAAGTTTGTTTACTCTTAAAGCAAGGACAATAATGAACATAAAAAGCAGTCAAAGGAAACAACTGGAATGACTAAATTGAACTATATATATTTGCTTAGTCTCTACCAAGAGAAAACACACACAGTACAGTGCGGTAACGCGCAGCACTAGCTCTACTTGTAGACTGACTAAATCACGCACGCACGCAGCCCTGTCCTGCAG